>NC_025997.2:119490311-119566189 GCF_000442705.2 Elaeis guineensis
GACTAGCTGACTTTGGAATTAGGCTCTGGATTTCTGCCAGTTGTGATTCATCATTGATGACTACTTGTTTCATTCAATAAGGCTTGTTGAGTTGGAATAGTGGTATTGCTATGGTGGTACTTTGTCCTTCGATCTTTATGTTTATTAGATAACATAAAGTGGGAGGACAGCTGGTGGCACCACATGGACTGCTGACATGCATACTGCCTTGTTTTCTCTAGGTGGGCTTGGGCCTGCTTTTACTTCACTGTTATGCAGTGGCTTTAACTAGTTGCTTTCTTTGTCTCTTGAATTTTATCTTCTGAGTAAAATTTCCCCTTTTATTTTAGACAATTAAGTGAAATTGAAGGCTAGTTACCTTTGTGTTATCTACTTAAAAAAATTATGGAAACTCTCTCTAGATCATAGTTCATGCCTTAGAGATAAATGCAGTACCAATGATGAAGTTGCTCACGTTCCTCATTACTGAGTGATCTCATATTTTTACCAGCAAAGGAAAATCTCAAGATGATATCATGTTTTTCATATGAGAAGTTCATGAGTTAATATTATGTAGGATTACCTATACCTTTGTATATTGAGTGGAAAAGTTGATAGACAACCAGAAGATTATATGTTTACATATTTTTTTATCACAATATCATGATACATAGTAGAATTAGTGCAATAACATGTCAATTATATTGAAACTATATCTTATAGTGAAATAAATACTCATTATATATGCAGAAAGGGAACCTAATTCTTCTTAGGGTTTAATTAAATTTTGCAGAACCTCAGGAAATATCTAGAGCTTTTTCAGAAAAAACTAGAGAGATTTGTTAGTATACTTCCCTCTTTGTCTATTGCGAGTTCAAGGATATTTTGGAGGGTTAAAAAACTAATGTTAGACTTTATTTCCCCAAAGTGCCAAAGTTATTGAAGGATGGTAAAAAAAACCCTTATAATATATATATATATATATATATATATATATATATATATATATATATATATATATATATATATATATATATATATATAACCTTATAGGTTGATGCAATTGCTACCACAGTTGGAAACCTGATTTGCAAGAGTTAGACATCTACCAGATGATTAGAGGATAGAGATGGACTCCCTTAGCGAACCAGCCTTAACCCAAATGTATGATTGGGTCGGTGACAATTATTTAATTCTGACAAGATGTGATAGTAGCACTGTGATAACCCAGCCCAATTGGGCCCAGAATCAGCCCACAATCAAAAAAAAAAAAAGGGAACGAAAGAAGACTCCCTTTGGGAGTCTTTTTCTTCGATGAATCCTGATCGGAGAAGGGTTCTAGGACCCTTAAAACTCTAGGGCCCTCTATAAATAAGCCTCCCCTCTCCCTCTCGATCCTCTATTGGCGATCGTTGAGGCCAAATTTCTCTCTTTTTTCCTTGGAAGCCGCAGCACCCTCTTCTTGTGTTCGTCGGAAATCGAAGGTCGAAGAGGCCACCGGAGTTCAGGTAAGGGTTCAATCTTTCTTCCTCTCCCTCTTTTCTTTCTTCTCATGGTTTTAGACTCCTCGCCGGCCGTCGGGATCATTGAAAACTCCATGAAACATGAAATCCCTGTTTAGCCGAAATATTTTTCTTCTCTTTTCCGACCACCGGTGCCGCTGGTTGCGGCATCTCATCCCCGAGACCGGACCCTCATCTCTCTCTCTCTCTTCTCTTGAGCGCTTGGCCACCGACGACCGGCCAATGGTCGGAAATCATGAAGAAAGGGGATGGATCCCCTGTTTTTCGAGAAAAAAAAAGAAAGAAAGTTTGCCGGCCGAACCCCATCGCCGGCCGGCTTCACATGGTCGGCCGCCGTTGCCGGACCTCCTGCCAAGCCACCATCTCGCCGAAGCCTGGGCCACCAAGGGGGGACCTCACGGTCTTCCCCTGTTTCAGCCAAGGGAGGCCGCGGGAAGAAAAGAAAAGAAGGAAGAAGAAGAAGAAAAGAAAAGAAAAGAAAAAAAAGAGAAAAATAGAAAAAAAAATAAAAAAATAGAAAAAAGAAGAAGAAGAGAGAGAAATTTTCTCTCTCCTTTCTCTCTCTTTCCTCTTTTCTCTCTTTACCTTCTCTCTCTATTTTCTCTCTCTAGATTTTCTCCCTATTTTCTCTCTCTAGACCCTTTTATCTCTTTTTATGGATTTTGTCTCTTTAGGATCATTCTCTCTCTCTGATTGTATCACAGACTCTAGGATAAACTTGAGATGAAAATATGATAATCTGAGACTGCTCCGAAATTCATGCAGTAGAATTGGATCTCGATCCGATTCTTATTCGAAATTGATAACATCAATCATGGTTAATCCATATTAAGGCATCCTGATATGACCTCTGATGATCTTAATCATGGTTGCCACTTTTGAAGGATACGAAGATTCTCTCTCCACTTTCTCTCTCTACTTTCTCTCTCATGATTGACTTTCTCTCTCTAAGAAGGTCTATGAATCCTGTACCAGGTTATGCCTTCATCTTTTAGGGATTCATATTGACTCTAACAAGATGATCCGAAATTGCTTTGATATCCGTGCTGTATGTCAACCTCATTTGATCATATCAAGTATCTTTCAAATTCATTATTAATGAACTCTATTGATTGATCTTAATTCGATCTGTGTTTCACGATTTCTTGATTTAGTCACTTGAATCTGATCCTCAGATCAGAGATCCTGAATTGCCCTGGTATCTGGATGGTCCGACACATCCGGTCAACAGTCCTCTTTCCTTATGATTTAATCTTGTTATATTTATGGAATAAAATTTGATAATGATTTGATATTTTAAATAGGATTAGCTGATTCTTCTAACGAAGTCTGAAGATCTAAGATGAACGAGGTAAGTAGATCTTATGCTCCTTATTTATTTTTTTAAATAATTATGTTTTTATGCAAAGAATTGCTATTGATGAAATCATAATTTTTCATAAAATAAGGATCGGCATATGTGATATGAAAAAGTATGTTTTATTATGAGCATTGATTTCATGAATATGTCTTATGAAAATAGCATGATTATGAAGCAAGAATTTTATTGTTTTTCCATCTATGTATATGTATGCTTTAAGAAAAAGATATAATGATTTCAAAGGCTCTCAGATGGCTATGAATGAATCTCTTCGGGAAGGTCGACATCCGGAGCTAGCATCCACACGAAACATGGCCCTGCCAGTGGGTATAAAGTTGGCACATGAATTAAGAACTCTGTCGATTAAAAAATATGGTCCTGTCACGGATATAATAGTGACCTTAGCATGAATATCTGTGAGCAATGTTTTGAAACATGACATGAATATATGATGAAAACGATTTACGATTCATAATTGTGAAATATACACGATTTATACATGCATAATGAGTTTATAACTTATTTTGTTATATGCTCTATGAAATACTTTATTTTGTATTATCTGTTATTTTCTAAATATTGCATTATCATGAAAAATTTATGCTTGATCCGATAAGGAAGCGCAAGTTCTACTTACTGGGCTAGTGTAGCTCATATTCTTTTTGTTTTCTTTTTGTTTGAACAGAGGAATAAGGTTAGGATCGGCAAAAGGAATCCAAGCTTGAAGATCTGCATAGCAAGCTTGAAAATTTGACAGCAGAAGTTTAGTTTATTTTATAATCACGGATTTGTAGTTATTTATGAATGTTGAGATTTGGGTTGGTACTTGCTTTTGGATTTAGATGCTCTGAACCAATATTGGTTCGATTATTTGATGAATAATGGAATTGAATCTTTTTATTTGACGGATTTTAGATGATTATGATGGATTGGCTTCGTGTTATCGTTGGCTCCATCCCTCGGTAGCATGGCCGTGTTATGTTCCGGATTTGGGATGTGACATTTTATGGTATTAGAGCTTAGGTTATAATCATTGGGGATTATGATATAAATGATTAGGATATGATAGAATAATATCAGAGCTTAGGTTTAAGATCATTGAGATTATAAAGTGATATCAAAACTTTATGTATGATCAATAGGATGTGACCGAGTGGAGTATAATGGATAATATCAGAGCTTAAGATTATGATCATTAAGGACGTGATAAAATGATATAAAGTTTAGGTTATGATCACTAGAGAATATGACTTAAGTGGTATTTGAACTTAAGGTTATTATTATTCGGAATTGTGACTTTAGTGATATTTGAACTTGAGGCTAAGATTATGAGGAACATGATAGATATAAAAGAAAGGATTCAATAATTTGATTTCGAATCAATAGATATTATGATGAAATTTATGCATAAGTGGCATATGATGTCTATAATAGAATTGACGAGTTATATCTTAGATTTCAATTAGCAAGGTTGATCTGAGTACGAGAAGTGTTGACCCTAGAATGAAGTGGGAGGCATTGATATATTATGTTAGGTATATTTGATGACATTGGAATGCTAAACCTATATGGATAAAGGACATAATAATTTTGCTGATTTTGATATTAATTTTTTTGCAAAGAAAAGTTGGTTTGGAAGTTGTCTAAATGATTGTAAGGTAAATCGAAGGTTAACTCAAATTAATTCTAGACATATTGGATTCTTGAGGAGTGATGAAGCTTATGTAATAAGTTCAAACATAGAAGATGGATGAAGATTTAATTTTGATGTGCTATGCCTAAGAGATAGTAATGACAAGGAAACCTTAAATTTTACCCTAAATTGTATATGAAATCTGAAAGTTGGATCTATCTTTGATTGATTTAATATACAAAGATATTTTTTATTTTTGATAGACTTAGATAAATTGGTAAGTTGAGATCAGAGTGCATAGCAAAAACATGATGGTCTGAATTGATTAGAAATATTAATCGTTTAAATCAAAAGATATTATAAAATACGTTAGTTGTAAATAAGGAAGGATTTTACTAATAATAAATGGATGCTAGAGAGAAAATCTATCTGATCAAGGAAAGAGTCAAAGCAGCACAGGATAGACAGAAGAGTTGGACAGATAGAAAAAGAAGAGAATTGAAATTTCACTTCGGTGATCATATTTTTCTAAAAGTGTCATCTACAAAAAGTGTCATGAGGTTTGGGAGACATGGCAAGCTGAGTCCGCGATATATTAAACTTTTTGAAATTTTGAGCCGAGTAGGAGATGTTACTTACAAACTAGCTGTACCATCAGATTTATTCTAAGTGCATAATGTCTTTCATGTTTCACTACTAAAAAAAAAAAAATTTGTACCTGATCCAAATAACATGATAAAGTATGAGCCATTGCAAGTTCATGAAGATTTAACCTATAAAAAATTTTTTCTCCGAATTATTGATCGAAAAGAGCAAGTTCTAAGACGGCGCATCATTCCGTATATGAAGACTCACTGGAGTAATCATGAAGAGAGAGAGGCTACATGGGAGCTTGAAGATGATATGAAGACAAGATATCCACACTTATTAGAAAATGAAGGTATGTTAAATTTCGAGGACGAAATTTTTTTTTAGGAGGGTAGAATGTGATAACCCGGCCCAATTGGGCCCAGAATCAGCCCACAATCAAAAAAAAAGGGAACGAAAGAAGACTCCCTTTGGGAGTCTTCTTCTCCGATGAATCCTAATCGGAGAAGGGTTTTAGGACCCTTAAAACTCTAGGGCCCTCTATAAATAAGCCTCCTCTCTCCCTCTCGATCCTCCACCGGCGATCGTTGAGGTCAAATTCCTCTCTTTTTCCCTTGGAAGCCGCAGCACCCTCTTCTTGTGTTCGTCGGAAATCGAAGG
Organism: Elaeis guineensis; assembly: GCF_000442705.2. Classification (NCBI taxonomy): domain Eukaryota; kingdom Viridiplantae; phylum Streptophyta; class Magnoliopsida; order Arecales; family Arecaceae; genus Elaeis; species Elaeis guineensis. The sequence goes on from NC_025997.2 coordinate 119,496,055, forward strand.
TCGAAGAGGCCACCGGAATTCAGGTAAGGGTTCAATCTTTCTTCCTCTCCCTCTTTTCTTTCTTCCCATGGTTTTAGACTTCTCGCCGGCTGTCGGGATCGTCGCAAACTCCATGAAACATGAAATCCCTGTTTAGCCGAAACCTTTTTCCTCTCTTTTCCGACCACCGGCGCCGCTGGTTGCGGCATCTCATCCCCGAGACCGGACCCTCATCTCTCTCTCTTTTTTCTTGAGCGCTTGGCCACCGACGACCGGCCAATGGTCGGAAATCATGAAGAAAGGGGACGGATCCCCTGTTTTTCGAGAAAAAAAAAAGAAAGAAAGCTTGCCGGCCGAACCCCATCGCCGGCCGGCTTCGCATGGTCGGCCGCCGTTGCCGGACCTCCGACCAAGCCACCATCTCGCCGAAGCCTGGGCCACCAAGGGGGGGACCTCACGGTCTTCCCCTGTTTCAGCCAAGGGAGGCCACGGGAAGAAAAGAAAAGAAGGAACAAGAAGAAGAAAAGAAAAGAAAAGAAAAAAAAAAGAGAAAAATTGAAAAAAAAATTGAAAAATAGAAAAAAAAAGAAGAGAGAGAAATTTTCTCTCTCCTTTCTCTCTCTTTCCTCTCTTCTCTCTCTACCTTCTCTCTCTATTTTCTTTCTTTAGATTTTCTCCCTATTTTTCTCTCTAGAACCTTTTATCTCTTTTTATGGATTTTGTCTCTCTAGGGTCATTCTCTCTCTCTGATTGTATCACAGATCCTAGGATAAACTTGAGATGAAAATATGATAATCTGAGACTGCTTCGAAATTCATGCAGTAGAATTGGATCCCGATCCGATCCTTATTCGAAATTGATAACATCAATCATGGTTAATCCATATTAAGTCACCCTGATATGACCTCTGATGATCTTAATCATGATTGCCACTTTTGAAGGATACGAAGATTCTCTCTCCACTTTCTCTCTCTATTTTCTCTCTCATGATTGACTTTCTCACTCTAAGAAGGTCTATGAATCCTGTACCAAGTCATGCCTTCATCTTTTAGGGGTTCATATTGACTCTAACAAGATGATCCGAAATTGCTTTGATATTGGTGCTGTATGTCAATCTCATTTGATCATATCAAGTATCTTTCAAATTCATTATTAATGAACTCTATTGATTGATCTTAATTCGATCTGTGCTTCATGATTTCTTGATTAAGTCACTTGAATCTGACCCTCAGATCAGAGATCCTGAATTGCCCTGGTGTCTGGATGGTCCGACACATCCGGTCAACAGTCTTTTAATCTTGTTATATTTATGGAATAGAATTTGACAATAATTTGATATTTTAAATAGGATTAACTGATTCTTCTAACGAAGTCTGAAGATCTAAGATGAACGAGGTAAGTAGATCTTATGCTCCTTATTTATTTTTTTAAATGATCATGTTTTTATGCAAAGAATTGCTATTGATAAAATTATAATTTTTCATAAAATAAGGATCGACATATGTGATATGAAAAAGTATATTTTATTATGAGCATTGATTTCATGAATATGTCTTATGAAAATAGCATGATTATGAAGCATGAATTTTATTATTTTTCCATCTATGTATATGTATGCTTTAAGAAAAAGATATAATAATTTTAAAGGCTCTCAGATGGCTATGAATGAATCCCTTCGGGAAAGTCGACATCCGGAGCTAGCATCCACACGAAATATGGCCCTGCCAGCGGGTATAAAGTTGGCACATGAGTTAAGAACTCTGTCGATTAAGAAATATAGCTCTGTCACGGGTATAATAGTGACCTTAGCACGAATATCTGTGAGCAATGTTTTGAAACATGACATGAATACATGATGAAAATGATTTACGATTCATGATTGTGAAATATACACGATTTATACATGCATGATGAGTTTATAACTTGTTTTGTTATATTTTCTATGAAATGCTTTATTTTGTATTATATGTTATTTTCTAAATATTGCGTTATCATGAAAAACTTATGTTTGATCCGATAAGGAAGTGCAAGTTTTACTTACTGGGCTAGTGTAGCTCATATTCTTTTTGTTTTTTTTTGTTTGAACAGAGGAATAAGGTTAGGATCGGCAAAAGGAATCCAAGCTTGAAGATCTGCATAGCAAGTTTGAAAATTTGGCAGTAGAAGTTTAGTTTATTTTATAATCACGGATTTGTAGTTATTTATGAATGTTGAGATTTGGGTTGGTACTTGTTTTTGGATTTAGATGCTCTGAACCAATATTGGTTCGATTATTTGATGAATAATGGAATTGAATCTTTTTATTTGATGGATTTTAGATGATTATGATGGATTGGCTTCGTGTTATCGTGGGCTCCATCCCTCGGTAGCATGGTCGTGTTATGTCCCAGATTTGGGGCGTGACAAGCACTCCAATGAGGGAACTTGAATTTGAAAAAAGAAGATTAGTGAGATATTTGGGAAAAACCTATCATGGATCATGTATGGTAGGTAGATCTTTGGAACTTCTCCAAATATCATGAGGCAGCAATTTTCAAACTAGAGTTGCATCTTGTTGAGCATACATCTAATAAATGGAATTCTCACTTGGCAGCAAACTCCAATGGTCTCAAATCACTCACATGCCATGAGAAGGGATACAAAGGGACAACATTTGAATAGCATAATTTATGCGATAATCAGCATATCAAAACTTAAGCTACTATTGATAATGAAATATGAAAGGGGTTAACAACTTTTCAAATACCATGTTTGGTGCATGTGTCATTAAGAGACTAGCATGGTATGCATACGGTTGTGTCAAGTACTACTATGCTAACATTTGGTACACAAGATGAAAAAGATGTGTGACACCATTTAAGATATGCAGCTAGCATGCAAAGTTATTGGAGAATTGCCTTCAGACATGTATCTCTATCATTGATGAGCAAGCTCTAGCCATGTATGCTAGACTCATCAAAGAAGTCTAAGACAAGCTTCTATGAACTTGATTTGAAAAAAAAAAAATGAAGAAACTGAAAATAGTTCAGTCACTTGAGGAGATGATTGTTAAGAGACTAAACCCACATGAATGGTATACTCTACTTCAAGAATATCTGCAATCTCATCAAAATGTTTTCCCAACTCTAAATAGTGAGGTAACTTTAGTTAATGATTGTTAATAAAATAAACTCACATGAATGGTATTTTCAAGTATATCTGCAATCCAATCACATTTTGGCTCCTATAAGTTTGTATCCTAACATTGCTATATGCTGCAATAAGCTATATAATTGATGTGGGTCGATGACTGTTGATATAGACCACTGTAATGTACATGCCCACCAAAGTTTAGAGTTTTAGCTCAAACCAAATTTTTTAGCTAAATCAGATCGTTTTTTGCCTAAAGATAAAATTATGTCATGAAAACTCAACTGAGTCAGTTTGGGCCAGATTTGACAAAATTAGACCGTCCTGTCCTGTCAATAAAGTCCAATGATTTCAGCTGGATAATGAATTTTACATGAAACTAAAATATAAGGTGAAAAGGCCTTATTTTGGAAAGTTTTCTCTTAACTTTTTGAGTTGAGCTTACTTAGGGGCAATAATTCCGGCCTCCATGATGCATTTCCACAAGATTGACTTGAATTATGTGAGTTTTGAGTATATTTGGGAGCATGAAAGCGGTGCCTTCCAGGCAAGTTTAAGGAAAACATAAATTTAAAAAGTCTGTTATTTTAATGTTGAAAATTTTGTAGATCTTGCTTTTATTCCATAAAGCATCACAAATAACTGAAATCAAGATATTATGATATTTATTTTTAAAAAGGTTTAAAAATATTCATGTTATTTCAGCATGAATGCATACTTTGGTGCACAGTATTCTCATTAAATAACATATTAAGATTTTAAGATGGTGACTGCTTTTTTAACTAACATGTATCATTTATTTGTGTTTTTTCATTTTTAATGAATTTTAGGAATCAGACACTATACATAGTACACCTATAGGTTCCAAATAATGCAATATATTTCAAAAATGACATTTGATATACTCATGCTCAAAAAGGATATTTGATATACTCATTTTTTGCATTCAAACTTGTTTTTTTTTTTTTTTCAACTTATTTTATGGAAAATATTCTGAATCTGCATTGGATGCATGGAAACCACCAAACTTGCTAAAAAATGAAATCGAGTGGTTTGGTTGAACCAAAACCAAAATTTTGAACCTTTCCTATATCATTTTGATAGCCATGCAGTATAATACATATCAATTGGCATGATGGACTTTTTAAATTCTTGACTTTAAATACATTAACTTGCAAATAGAGGGAGGGATAAGCGGCCTATTTTGCCAAATTGGTTTTGTGAACCTAATGCTTGATAATCTCGGGCATAGTTGCTGTATGCAAGAGACAGACTCCAGCTTTTTGAGGTCTGACAGCAGATCATCCAATCTATAACACAGCCTAGAGATGTGCCCGTTGCTATTAGATGGGTAAGAAGAATAATGTCCAAGTTGTTAGGATAAGACGATGATCAAAGGTCTCAGAAACCATGATTTAGGCATGTACTGGTCGTTGGCTGGTAGGGGTGAAGCCCAAAAATTTTGTGTAAGAGGGTCAAATTGTTGTGACTTTGTCATAATAAGTTAATAATTGTTACTAGTGTTTAACTAAAAGAAATTAGATATCTTGGTCCATCTGAGCCAAAAACTATTTCTTAAGTGTTATGTTTTAATTAGGCATAAAAATGTTCCATCTTTTGTGTGAAGAACCTAATTTAGGCTTTAATAATCACCTTTTAAAGGGTCAAATAATTTATACTTTCTAAACTTATTGCAATAATTGTTAACATGATGTTGAAGCTTGTGATGATTAGAATTATGTAGCAGATAAACAAGTGGGTACTTGCATACCAAAGGCATCGTGGGCCCTCTAAAGTATCATTAAGCAATCAACCAGAATGAGTAGGTAGATGAGCAAAGCCATCACAAGAATGGTGGGTGAAGAGAGAGTTTAATGGATGAAAATCAAGTTGGGCCATCAAGCAATTAGAGAATTTTGTGATTGTTAAGATTTTGTTTGAAAGTTTGTTGTGTTTAACATTTGTAGTTTAGCATAAGTTCCTTAGAGCATCGGTATACATCAAAAGACAGTTGCCAAACTGGTTCCCAGCCCATTGTCACATGAACTTATCAGTGTGATTCATGATTTAGGACATTCACAGGCATCCATATCAAACACCACCATCAGATTGGGAAACTGTCTGATAATTGGTTTGGGATGCTTAAGCTTTTCCCTGGGAGAGTGCTTTCAAGAAGTCAAAAGGCCTATCTGACTTATCTCTTCAGAGAACTCCAAAGGGCACCAAAGTAAATATATTTGGGATTGAACAGTAAGAAGAACCATACAATTGAGTGTTGGTAGTTAATATACATGGGACTAGTGCTATGAGAATCATTCATCATTCTACCATAAATGATTGGACTGGGAGATTGGGAAACGTGGGCTAATTATGTGATGTGATTGGATGGGGAAGTGGAAGCAAATAAAGGGCTGGATAAGAAAGTGGTCATCAGGGGCCACATAAGGAACTCAATGTGGAACTGAGGGGCACAACCTTGTAAGATAGGGACCATGTGGACTTGTGGAATTTAGAGGGCAGCATGGCCCCCTCAAGTCATGACAGTTTAGCTCCACCCTTTCTAGCTGGTACAATATATATTGTGGTAGGGGCACAAACCTACACATGGTTTATCCAACGAAGATAGCTATCATACATTGATATAGATCGGTAAAGGTGATGCATACTAGTTAATTCAGGCCATATTGACCATGCTTGAGTTCTTGCCATGAACAGTCCCACCCCTTTTAGCAAGATTAACCAGTTTTCTTGGGTTAAAATTTTAGTTACCACCCATTTATCATCTAGATAATATAATTCCATAACAGAAAGCCCAAAGACCACTTTCCATATTGGGATGAGCAGGCAATGAGCTTATTCTGTAATAATTGAAAGCAGGTTTGATCAGGCCTTTTTCCCATCCATTATTAGGGATACCAATATGCTATGTTGGTCGAATCAAGTCCAAGACCAAGCCTAGAAAGAAAAAAGTTTTAGCTTAGGCAGACAATTAGGCCCTTGGGCATGACTTGAGCCTAAGAATGTGAAACCTAAATAAGTTCAAGTCAAGCTAAAGAAATAAATATCAACTGAGCCAATTCTGAGCGTAGCCTAACCTAATAAAGAGCGTACTAGGCCTGGTATAGCTTGGGCCAAATTTGCAGTTACATACCTTGTGCTTTTAAGCCAACTCAGGGCTCAGTTGACCTCCACCATTTGTGACCCAACCTCTTGAATCTCCTAGCAAGTGTATATAGGTAAACAATGTATAATCTACTCCTGTTCACAAAGGCAAGATGATTTGAGCCCAAAGACATATTGAGCCCTATGTGCAATTTGAATCCATGAGTTGGCAACAAAGCTTCGGATTCTTTCTTGTGGTTGATGAATATTATATTCACAATCGTAGTGTTTTGGAAAACTAAGTTGTTTATGATGGAGCATGACTCGGTTTAAATCTTAACAATGGTTTCATTACAGATCATAGGAGGGACTGGGATCTCTTATGCACCTTTAGAAAGTACACTCATGCTTGACATGAAACCAAAAAGGAACAATGCTCTACATGCTAGCTTTTCATTTGATTGTAAACAAGGTTTGCAATCTCGGTATGAGACCCTGTACAGGGGAATGACACACCATATATCGCGCATCGATGTGGTACATACCTTGGAATTGACATGTGATAAGGCACATATTGAATCCCAATATCCTGTTGGTATAGCCTGTACCAAGTTGAACTGATCAGTATAGCAAACCATGAAGGTATTATGTTTTCATATTAGGGCCTATATTGATTATTTTCCAAAAAATAATGCTGCTAGATCCACATGATAAGTTAGCATTAGATTGCAATCATGGATTCAGATTGATTATATTACTAGTTGTAATTAAAAAAAAATATTAAAATAGATTGACCAATTCTTATGGAGCCACTTTATATTTTTTTTCCAATGTGGGGTGATCGTTTCAAATATGTAATGTCAATGCGCACTTCATGTCACTGGAACTTATGTGGTCCACAATGTCATAAGTCTCAAACCGGGCCCTATATCGATATTTTACTAGTATAGTATGGTTACCCCAAGGCCCCAACTATGATATGCTATGCCCCTATTCCAGCACACGTAATGCTATTGGAGCCGATATAGCAAAATGATATATTATGTTACTACCAAGGGCACAGCCCTATGTTGTTTCTAGTACCCTACTGGGTCCAAGGTTCTAAAACTCTGGTTTGGTTTCGATTTCAGCCCATTGTGCAGAGTTTGATTTTGTTGATTTGAGTGGTTTTGGCAATTTCACTCTGAGTTTTGGAGTTCCAGTCAAAAAGTCAGAAAAATAAAGAATAAATATAAAAATTAACAAGAAAATAAAAGAAATCAAGAACAAGTAATTTTCCATTATTTGATGGAGTTTTAAGTTACCTAAGATCATTTTGTGGTTTGGAGAGTTATCAGCTAAGATTAAACTATACTAAAACATAATGCATTAAAGATATCACATAAACATACTAATCTATTAAGAAACACACAATTATCAGTTGAGTCAAGCATAAAATAATATATTGGCCAGGTATTTTGGAATAAAAACAAAACTAAGCACTGTACCTAACTCTTCTATTGTTGACAATGAAGGATAACTACTCAACCGGTGCAATGTCACCATCGCTAACAATGGAAGAATAGGATTTGGGGGAAGATCTCAGCTCACCTTCTCTTGTTTCCTAAGTTCCCATTACTCTCAGGGCTGGATGGGAGAGGAACAAAAATGTTCACTCCCCACCAGCGTAGCTATGAGGGAAAGTAGACAAGTAGGGGACATGAGGTGATGTGAATGTTCGCCATCTCCCCCAAAAAATCCCCTACAATTTGTGACAAAATGAAAGGGTTGAACTATTGTTTCAACCTGCCACCCTCTTTTCGTCTCATCATGAAATGCCAACAGAAGTGATTAGTGATTACTTATCACAATTTGATGCACCAACTATGAGATTATAGGATATTAAGGAATAATCAAAAGGAATAAGCCAATAATAATAAGTATTAGATGCTTAGTTGTTTAAAATAATATATATGTATATATAATATTGAATAATTATTAAAATAAAACATTTACGTGTTAAACAATTAAAAACAAGGAATAAAAGGGTTTTAATCATTTTTTGTACTGTTGGGTACAGTATAACACTTAAAATGTGGTCCACGTGATAGAAGGGCCCCAAGTTGAAGTACAAGCCACATACACTCAAGTGATATTACTCAAGCAGTTTTGGTATTGAATGATGAATGAAAGATGATACTTAATTTTGGTTAATGAATGGTGAAAATGATTATTTATTTGAAAAATTTTGGCCTTTCTTTTCTTCTTTATATATGTTAAGTTATTTATAATGTTCTAAATGCATTATTGATCGTTATGTTACAGCTTCATTAATCACCATATTTGTGGTGAATGATCAAATTGTAGCATGCTTTAGTAAATAGTAATTCTAGTACTATGATAATCCATCTCTAGTGTTAAGCCTATTAGATATTGTTGACACATTTCTTTCAGCTTCAAGTGGTTCATTTGACATGGTATCAAAGCCAAGTTTGCAAGAGGTCATGTGTTCGAAAGTCGAAACCCCTAAAGTCAATTATTTATTTAATCAACCCCAAGGGTTTAAATCTTAGTACCGAGCCTAGATCCTACTTTGCTTCCAGGATAGTATGGTAATGGCTTAGGATAGTACAGTAGGACCAAGATTCGCCATCTCAGTATCGAATCCTGTATCGATACTATCCTATTATAGTGTTGGTATGCTATACAGTATGAGAAGACGAGGCGTACTAAATATCGGTATGGTATGAGACTGCGTACTGTTGTGGTACGGTTATCGATCGGTACAACAAATCTTGAATAGGATGTACCAAAACAGCCAAAAAGAAGAAAAATAAAATAAAATAAAGTAAAATGTGTCCTAGTCCATCCCAATCCTTCTTGGCTATCTCAGTTCTATCCTCAAATGTTATGATGCAATTAGGATGATCAGGACATATCAAGATGTGGGGACATCCCAGTTCAAAGGAAATCATGCTATGCAGGTGTCCTAGGTACTGGTTTCCTGTCAAAATGGTACAATGGTGACTATATTATCCATTTTGATGGGGCTTAATTCCTTGATCAACTAAGTTGGTACCTTGACTCATCTTAATTTTCTCAGCTCCCTCCACCTGCTTGATTTGGTTTACACATTATAGCAAAGATGTCCAGCATGATATATGTTGTCAACCCATTCCCTATTAGCTTAAGCTTTTGGGTCAAGTGGTTAATTGATGCGGAGTCCATCCTATTGAGACTAACATACATGATAGCAAGGAATTCCGTACCGGCCCGAACCGGCCGGTACACCCCGTACTGTACCGGACCGACGGGGAACCGGCACGGTTTCTCCAGTGAAACTGGTATATCGGAGGAGGGAGAGGGAAAGATAGGGAAAGTGAGAAAGAGAGAGAGAGAGGAGAGGGAGGAAAAGCCCTAACGTTGGAGGCCAGCGATGGCTCGCTGCGGCCCCCGGAGGGCTTTCGTGGCCCGATTACCGCGCGATAGGGCTTTTACAAGAGAGAGAGAGAGAGAGAGCTCAGGGGGGGAGCAATGTACTGGAGGACGCGCAATCGGTGGAAAGGTCGTCGGTGTTTGCCGGGTAGCCACCGTGGCCACCAGATGATGGAAATTGGATGGGTGGAGCCGCGATTGCAGAATAGAGGTAACAGCCCCTGTTCATCATCCTTTTTAAAAATAAAGATGAATAGTGAAGCTGGCAACCGGTTTGCCAACTTCACTTAGAATTTTTTTTTTTGAAAAAAGCCAAAACAGTGAAGCGGGCAATCAAACCAATTGCCGGCTTCAAGTATTTTGGGCTTTTTCAAAAAAAAAAGCCGTGAAACAGGGGCATCGTCTTTGTTTCACACCTGCAGCACCGCACGTGCGGAATGCGCTGTCTGGCGGCCACGGTGGCCAGCCAGAGGCTATCTGGCAGCATCTTTGACGAGTTCCTCTCCCTCTTCTTTCTCCCCCCTCCTCTCTCTTTTTCTTCTCCTGGTTCACTTCCTTTGCCTTCGTCAGTTCATGCCGGTCCGTTACGGTACGGGGCCGTACCGTACCGTGCCACCGGTTGGTCAGAACGGCCATCGGTACCAGCACAGCAAACCTTGCATGATAGTCCTTGGTTTCCTAAGCAACCATAAAATGTGTTAGTCCAACAAATGCTTGCCATTTCAAGCTTCTTTTATCATCCATATCTCATTCATTTCTTCATATGCTTATGTTCCTTCCTGTCTAGGTTCCTAACATGATAACATGGACTAACACATCACGGGAGCAAGAAATGAACTTACAATGGATTTATTTTGCTGACTCTGGTAGTTGGGACTTGGCTTGATGGTTATAGCTTTATGTTAGTCCAAATTTCTTCATGGGCGTAGCTTTTTCTTCATTATCATGATGAATACATGGTTCTTAAAAATTGATCTAACTCATTAAATGATTTGCAATAGCTTTTATTGTTCAAAATGCAGATGAGCAATTCCTGTAATTTGGGACTTGCATATTGAAGCCATTAAGGATGATCTAGTATGGATTAGGATCATAATTACATTTATCATTTATTATAAAGTTGATATAGACTCATGATTTTTCTGTCCTACATCTTATTTTATATGTTTCATATTTCTAATTTACTTTTGGGTGATGTATATAATCCAAGCATAGAAATTGATTTACAAGTTCCATAATGCTTTCACCATGCGTTAGTCATTGTTTAATAGTTTTTGTTGCTCAACTTTGTGATACATCAAATCGCTTCTTATTCTCAAATCAAGGATGTGTACATATAATTCCCCCAAGATATCAATTATATTGAGTCTAGTGAATTTTTTATTTTGCTTTTCACCTCAACTCTAATAGCTATGATGGCCCTTTTTTGAGAACTATGGACGGGATGACACCACCAGGATTCAAAACATGGGCCTCTCCCATGTGGAGAGGGATGCCAACCAGCTGAGATAAGGATCATTGGCCAGCTGAAATGACCTTGAACTTCTGATTTTGTTCAAAGTCTGGAGAATATCTTTGGATTCATGTTTCTAATGTTTTCAGATCTATTTAATAAATGCTTCACAGATCCATATCATTTGTTTACCCAGCCAAATGCATGATTCTTGGCACATCTGCACACTAATCTCTCACTGGATGTGGTCATATGGAGTAGTTGTTAAATGGTTAAGTAGCACCAGCAAAACTGTGTATTGTTATTTCTACTATGTCTGCATGTGAGGATGTCTAAAAATTTTTCATTTGAGAATATCTTTTGTGTTGCATGGGTAAGTTCATTAGTATCCAATTTTTTATGTAAATAATTTATCTGTTAAATAATAGTATCTAATCAAATTGAAGTTATATAAGCAATACCTCTAGTGGACATAATTTATTTGGCTCATATGTTTTAGTAAGCTGTCCTTATATATCTGCAGAGAGGGTTTTTTTTTTTTTTTTTTGCTACTTTTCTGATATTTTTCTATATGTTGCCACTTGTTGGGTAGCGATTTAGTGATTTAGTTTGAAAAGGAAGAAAATCATGAGTTCCCATTTTGTGTCAAGTTTTTCAATCGCTGAGAGATAAATTTTAAAGCGGAAGGAAAATCTTCATGCAATTGTTGGGAGGATTTCATATTCTTCTAAGAGATGTTGGGAAGTTCTGATGGAGATCTAAATTTGAGCAATATATTTCCAATCAAATATAGCTGATGGGAGGGTTGACAATAATCTAAGGGAGCTAAAATTTCCAACTTTATTTGGTACATATTAAGTGATCCACCATAACACCATCCTACACTTGAAGCTTCTGGGTGATAGCCTAGCGGTTGCATCCCTCCTCCTTTGGAGGAGGTTCCAGGTTTGAAGTTCAAAATTTGGCAGGTGGTTCACCATATGTTTGGCTTGGGTAATTCACATAATTTCTTTGAAGTTTGAAGTGATTGCTGATGTCCCCACCATTATTTTCAACTAGGAAAGACTTTTGAGTTCACTCAGCCATATGATGCAACCACGATCATAACATTGTTTTATGTGAGTGCTTGTTGAAGTTATATGTTGCAACTCAATTTAAGATGTTGATGTCCCTGGCAAGCTAAGTGTTTGCTTAGGTCAACTTTGTGCCGAACAAGGATTTAGATTCTAGTGGGACGTCCCGTGGGACATTAGAATGGGGTACCATCCCATGTGTTGTGATAAGACCATCTTACTAGCATTCCAGCATCCCGATCGGGACGTCTTGGGATATCCTCTGTCTTAAGTATCGGAACAGGGTGGGATGCTGCGGCATCCCGTTTCATGGAAAAACCGGAATAGCCCCGTCCCACGGGATTTACAATCTTGGTGCCGATCATTTTCACATCATTTTTACATGAAAGATTTCTCCAACTTGCTTCCCCTAGCACTTTGAACTTACATAATTTCTTTGAAATGATTGGTGATGTCCCATCATTATTCTGAACTTGCACTGGAAGATGGACAGCCTTTGAAATGGTTTTCATGCTTTCCATTTTGCAGACAAAGCCTATACATCTATGCATACTATGTTTGTTCTGCAGTATAGTTATGCATAGTTCTAATTATCAAGGTATTTCCATGCATTGTACCAAACCAGTACTTAAATTGGACAGGAAGATGGACAACTTTTGAAATGCTTTACATGCATTCCATCTTGCAGACAAAGTTCATACATCTCTGCATACTATGTCCATTCTGCAGTACTTAGTTATGCTGATTTCTAAATTATCAAGGTTTTAAATACCAGCACTGAACTCCATACTGTTTATGTGTGTATTATATCATATTGGTGCCAACTGTATGTACCAAAACTGACAGCTTTCAAAAAATTGAAAAACCATTGGTATCGACCAATATGATTGTATAGTACTGCCAGCACTGACCGGTATGGCTGGTACATACTGGTATGGCTATTTCAGCATCGTGGCACCTATACCATGCCAGTTTTGTGCCGCAAGGCTGCAGTACCAACTGTACAGTCTCGATTCAGTGGTTTTTTGAAACTATGTAGTTATGATAAGTAGGATATGTTTCTCCAGTGCATTATGAGATTTCAATAGATGATGATTGCAATATGCTTTTCAAGGCAAGTAGATGCCAAAAAATAAACTAATATCACAAGTTTGTACTTTGCTTTAATTTTTTTCTCTTTTAGAACAGACAGCAGATTTTGTTGTCCAATAACTAATATCTATGGCACAGATAGTGTAGCATCATATCACTAATTGTAGATTATGATGGATACTTATTGGTGATGTAAGAAGACAAAAATCAAATCAAGTCTGTTAGATGGAAAAAAGAATTCATGGAATATATGACAATTAATGTAGGCTTACCAGAGTTGGAGCCTGCCTTTTCAAATATCAGTTTCAAGTACTTGGAGCTTACTTAACTAGTAATAGCTCTTCTGAAACAAATTAAAAAGTGAGGTTATGTTTCAGATTCCAGTTGCTCCGCTGCAGAGAGGTGCTGAGATCCCTCCAGTTTTCAATTATTCAAGGATGAACTCCTTTCATGGGCATTTGGATGCTCCCCTTGAAAAGGGAATTCCCACACTGATTACATGGATCTATGGAGGAAATGATGTTGCTGTGGAAGGGTCATGGGATAACTGGAGTTCAAGGTAAATGCTGCTAGAGAAGTAATGGTCTGTGCTCATCATCCTAACTTTACATTTACTCTTCCAGAGTAATGTGGTTTGTGAATAATCAGAAAGAATAGAAATTCTAAGACCTACTGTATTTTACATGTGAGAATTTTTCAGGAAGGTGTTACAGAGGTCAGGCAAAGATCACTGCATCCTGTTGGTCCTCCCATCTGGGGTCTATCAGTACAAATTCATCGTTGATGGTGAATGGAGGCACATTCCTGATCTTCCTTGTATGACTGATGACATGGGGCAAACGGTTAATCTTCTTGATGTCCATGTCAGCATTCATCATATCTTTTTTTCCCATATGCTCTTTTAAGAAAGGATGAACACATTGGTAAATTGACCAGCATCCCATCAACCTTTGTCCCTCTTATTCCAGGACTATGTTCCAGAAAATCTGGAAAGTGTTTCTGAATTTGAGGCACCACCATCGCCAAACTCCAGCTATGGTTTGTCATTTCCTGTGGATGAGGACTTTGCAAAAGAGCCACCAGCCCTTCCCCCCCAGATGCATGTTACAGTCCTTGGCCCCCAGAGCAATGAGGATTCTTCAAAAAAGCCCCAGCATGTTCTTCTCAACCACCTCTTCATTGAGAAAGGATGGGCTTCGCAGTCACTGGTTGCCCTTGGCCTGACCCACAGGTTTCAATCCAAGTATGTGACTGTCGTCCTCTACAAACCTATGAGAAGGCAATAGAAACATCAGCTACAAAAGTCTGAGAAGGTCACAGAAACAGCTGCCGGCCCCCCCTCTGTAAATAAGGGTGCTGCAGCTGCTGTAGGTTTAAGGTGCATCTGCACTAGTGCTGTGAACTCTTTCCTTTTATAATAAGTTCATCTCAGGATTATGTTCCATCTTTTGAGCATTTTATCACTGGACATCAACCCTGAAGAGTTCCTGTTTGTTATAACCTTTCTAACATGACAAGTTCATGTTGGATTGTATATGGCTGCATGGAACTGCTTGTTTCTCATTGTGTCAGCCTAACAAGGGCAAGGTTCTCAAAAGTCATGCTGGGCACCAAATGTTTATATGGAAGTTGGCCTTGTTACACCTCAGTGGCTTTGTAATGATTAATGGCAGAATGAGCAAGAGGCATGACAGTAGTCCTTGTTAACTGCTAATTGCTATCGCATTTTATAAGCTCAGATGGGAAGAACATGGTTTTAGTAACATTATTATAGCCACATTAAGCCGTTGCTATTATTAAATAGTTTTCCATTCCTTTGTGTACTTCCACTGTTTGCAAACCAATGCCTAGAGAAGGGAAATGGATCTGAATTGTGCATGGCCAATTAATCAATTGCAGGAATGTTGAGGTGTTGAGCATTGCTGGATCTGAGAGATTGTTGGAATAATTTTGCCTTCATCCAAAGTCTATTTGCTGTTTACATGCTGGTGGTGGCTTCAGTCCCATCTCAAGTAGCTCTACGTTCAGCTACTGTACGAAGGTGCAACCGGGAAGCTCTCTATTATTTCCTTGGGTTGTTCATCAAACTTCATTCTAGTGTTTCCTTCATTAAAAACCGTTCATGGTAAAGGTACTCCTAGCGCACCCAAAGCATATAAAGAGACTATCAAGAAGCTGGAAAGAGCCCCAAAAAAAGAGAACTCGAAGAACAACGCCAGGCTTTTCCACAGATCTTTGGCTTGTGGGTGCAAGACTCCATTATTCAAAAACCTGTAGAAGCTGTTAACCAAGAACGCTCCTGTTAAATCCCCTCTCCACTGCGGCAAAGGTTTTTCTGGCGCCTCTATTTCTCATTGCCAGAAGTTGTTCCACCTCAGCTAGGCTGCTAGACTCCAAAGGCACGAAAACATCAAGGGGAGGGTTGTTTGGTAAGGAGTTTGGACTTGGAATGAGAATAAAAATAGATGACTCTTGTTCTAACCATTTGATTGGTAGAAATTTCATTTCGGTTTCTATTTCAGAGTGAAATGAAAATGATCTAATCTTCCTAACATTCATTCTTGACTCTGCCTTGAGAATTTAAATCTCTATTTTGATTTTGATTTCGATCATGAATAAAATATTTCAAAAATTATGACCATTTCGATTTTCATTCTAATTCATTTCGATTCCAACAACGAATCAAACACCATCTACGAGTATATTTCACTGGAATGAAGTCATCCACTCTTCCTTTCCCTTTTTTTTTTTTTTTTTTCCTATGCGATTTGAAATAATGCGTGGAAAACTTTCAGCAAAATAAAACCTTCCAGCTCAATGATCAATGCAGAAGTCAGCCTATTTTCCCCTCTTTAAACCTTTTTCCGATGTACCCAAAAAGAAAAAAAAGAATTCTGAAGGGTGGAGCCACCTTGGGGACTCCTTTCCGGGCATTTGAAATTCTCATGGCTGAGCAGGGCCCAGAGTAGATAATTCCAAACCACCCAATTTCCAAGGGACTGGATGAAAAGGATGCCTCTATTCACGCCGGTACCTCTGTTCCAAAGTCTCTCCTGATAGTCTCCATTCCTGACAGCACCCTCTTCTCGCAATATAATAAATGTGTAATATCCCAACTTTCTCAGATGAATTCAGTGTGATGTATGTGTAAATCTGAAGATAGAATTGAGATAGAGAAGGAGATTAACAAGAAAAGGAGAGGTCAGATTGGGAAGGGAGTTCAGATCGGAGAAAAAAAATTTTGGAGGGAATCTAAATATTTTTCTTTGCATGATTTGAATCTCAGTTACAGCTCCTTTTTATATGCAATTACAGGTAATGTAAATGCAATGTTTCCGAAATGAAATGCAACTCTAATTAAATGGAGATGGCATTTTTCAGGAATGAAATACAAATGTGAAATGAAATACAAATGTTCCTAAATGAAATATGAAATGAAATTCGAGAGGATATTTTTGAGGCTTGTCGGAGCGGGTTGTTGGGTTTGATGGCTGAATCCATAATCCGAACCTGACATAATAAAAGGATTCGGAACCCTCTGGATCCTGTCGCTTCTCCTGTTTCTTTTTGTCTTCCTCTCCGAAATCCTAGCCGACTCTTGACCCTCTTTTGAAACCCTAGCCGCTCCCGAGGAAGGAGAAGGGTGTGCCCGATGTAGATCGGGATCTCCTAGAGTCAGACCAAGTCTTTCTGATTCTTTTGCTCCTCTATCAGCAATCCTGATGAGGACGAGTATTTCTAACTCATTTTATTTTATTTTATTTTATTTTGCTAAGATGTTACATTCCCCTCTTCTTCAGAGGATCCTTATCCTCAAGGATCAAATTGAGGGAACTAGCTCTTGAGTGAGCAGTAGTCTTTTCATGTAGCTTCTTCTTCACCGAGGTTGCCCCATTTGATCAATACTTTGGTAACTGCTCTATTTTCCTTGCGGACCATTTTTCTGTCTAAAATTTTTTCTGGTTGGACTGACAGTTGTCCTTCTTCTCCTGTGAAGGGTACTGTTGGTGTTGCTTGCTCGAGTTTCTGAATTCCCCGTTTGAGTAGAGATACATGAAATACGGGGTATATTTTAGATCCCTCGAGCAAATTAAGCTCATAAGTCACAGGACCAATTTTTTTTAGTATTTTGAATGGTCCATAATACTGTGAGGTAAGTTTCAAATTTCTGCGCATGGCTAGTGCAATCTGTCGGTAGGGTTGGAGTTTAAGATATACCATTTCCCCTACTTGATATTTTTTGTCTATTCTTTTCTTATCTGCATTCTGTTTCATGCGATTTTGTGCTTCTTTAAGTCTGTCTCTTAATATCTGTATCATCTTAGTTCTTTCTTTGTTCCAATCTGCCACTGTACTTTACTATTGCGTGTCCATGTTGACTACCGGGTACACAGAAGGTGGATGTCCATATAGAGCTTGATAAGATGTCATCCCTAGGGAGGAGTGATAGTTGGTATTATACCACCACTCAGTCAGGGATAGCCACTTAAGCCATCTGTGCGGACTGTAAAAGCATATGCATCTTAAATATGTTTCTAAGCATCGATTTGCTCTCTCTGTTTGTCCATCAGTCTGTGGGTGATAGGCAATGCTTTGATGTAGTTTGACCCCTATTAATTTGAATAAGTCTTGCCATATCTGACTGGTGAAGATCTTATCTCTGTTTGATATAATACTTTGTGGCATCCCATGTAACTTGTATACTGCGTCTAAGAATGATCTTGCTACATTCTGTGTTGTATAGGGATGAGTCAAAGAAATAAAATATGAATATTTAGTTAACCGATCCACCACTACTAATATAGTGTCTTTACCTTCTGATTTTGGTAATGACTCAATGAAATCTATATTGATTTCTTGCCAAGCTTGTGTGGGAATTTGCTGAGGTTGTAGTAGCCCTACATATGGAGTTCCATCAATTTTATTTTTAATACAATTTTCACATTCTTTTACTAGTTTCTCCACTTGCTGTTTCATTCCTGGCCAATAAAATAATTGCTTAATTCTCTTATAAGTATGGTTCATTCCTAAGTGCCCTCCTAAAGCTAAAGCATGCATAAGTTCTAGGAGCTTCTGTCTCAACTCTCCTATTTTTCCAATGTAAATTCTCTCTTAGTACTTAAGCACTCCTTGTTTATAAATGTATTCAGTATGTAATTCTAGTTCTATGAGTACTTCTGCTATAATTTGTTGAGTCTGTTGATCCTCTTCATAACTGTTAGCTATTTTCAAACTTCATATAGGTACCACTGCTGTAATAGCTTGTACCCTTTCTTCTTCAATTCCCCATCTCGATAATGCATCTGCAGCCAAATTTTCTTTCCCCTTCTTATATTGTATCACATAATTCAACCCCATAAGCTTCATCATACTTTTTTGCTGTGCTGCAGTAGTTACTTTCTGTTCTTATAAGTATTTTAAACTTTGGTGATCTGTTTTAATGATGAAGGGTCGGGAACTAATGTAGTGCTTTCATTTTTCTACAGCCAGCAAAATAGCTAGGAATTCTTTTTCATAGGTAGAAAGTGCTCTGTTCCTTTCACTTAGTCCTTTACTGAGGTAAGCTACAGGCCTTCCTTGTTGTGTGAAGATTGCTCCAATTCCATATCCACTGGCATCTACCTCCAAAGTGAAAGGTAAGGAATAATTCGGCATAACTAGAACTGGTGTTGTAGACATTATCTCTTTTAACTTCTCAAATGCCTTTTGTGTGGTTTCATCCCAATAAAAATTATCTTTTTTAAGTAGCTTTGTTAAAGATTTGCTAATAGATCCATATCCTTTTATAAACCTTCTATAGTATCTTGTGAGCCCCAAAAATCTTCTCAAATCCTTCAATGTAGATGGTTTAGGCCACCTTTGCATGGCTATCACCTTCTCAAAATCAGTTGCCACACCTTCTTTGAAAATTATGTCCCAGATATTTCACTTGTTGCTTTCTAAAAAAATATTTAGATCTTTTTACATATAACTAATTCTTTTTTAATATAGTCAATACTTCAATGAGATGTTCTACATGCTCCTCTAAGGTTTTGCTGTATACCAGAATATTATCAAAAAATACTAGCACAAACTTTCTAAGATAAGGAGAGAACACCTCATTCATGGTAGCTTGAAATATGGCTGACGCATTAGTTAATCCGAAGGGCATCACTAAAAATTCATAGTGGCCCATGTGAGTTCTAAAAGCTGTCTTATATATATTCTGGGTTCATTCTGATTTGATGGTAACTTGATCTCAAATCTATTTTAAAGAAATATTGAGATCCTTCAAGCTCATCCAAAAGATCATCAATTAAGGGTATAGGATATTTATTCTTCACTGTTGCCTTATTGAGTTGCCTATAATTCACACAAAATCTTCAACTGTTATCTTTTTTCTTTACCAATAATACAGGTGAAGCATATGGACTGGTACTAGGCTGAATAATGGTAGTTTTAAGCATTTCCTGTATTTGTCTTTCAATCTCATTTTTCTGTTCATATATATATATGTATGGTCTGATATTAACTGGATTAGTGCCCGATAACAAAGGTATTCTGTGATCTTGTGGCCTACTGGTTGGCAATTCTTTAGGCTCTTGGAATACATCAATATACTGTTTTAATACTTTATTAACTGAATCAGGTATCTCTGTCTCTGTTCTTTTTTCATCAAAATTTTTCAGTTGCCTAACTGCACAACAATTTCCTTTAAGTCCAGACCTGTACCACTATGTAGCAGTGATCATTTGAAGTTTGGCCTTAGTAGTCTTTAATTTAAATCCTTCTGTAATACCTTTCAATGTCATCTATTTTCCTTCCTTAATAAAAGTAACAGCATTATCTAAATAATCGAAGGTTACTTTACCATAGGTTCTTAGCCAATCAATTCCCAGAATTATGCTAGATCAATCTAATCTAATCACCCTTAAATCTGCCTGATATTGTTCTCCCTGCATAGTCCATTTAAAATTGACACATTTGAGCTTACTTAACACTTTTGTGTCCATTTGCCACTGTTACCACTAATGGGTTTGCTGCAGTAATTGTAGCCTTTGCTTCTTTAGCCACTTGGTAATCAATAAAGTTGTGAGTACTTTCTGTGTCAATTAGAATGACTAGAGTTTTATGATTAGCTTCTCCTTGAATCTTAATAGTTTCATTTTGGTTTTATCCCATTAAGACATATACAGCTATTTCTATGTCTTTATCTTTTTCTTCTTCTGTCATGGTCTCTTCCTCTATCTCTTCTTCCTCCTCTTCCTACAATAGTTGTTCATCAAATACTTCATCAGCTTCTATTGTGGCATTAACAGATTGATTCATCTTCAGTGAACACTAATGTCCCGGATGATATTTTTCTCCACATTTGAAGCACAGGCCAGTCGCTCTTTTTTGTTCCCACTGTTGTTTGTTGTCCTTCTGAAATAACTTCTGATTTCTGAAGGTTTGAGATTTTGTGTTTTCCTTCTGTACCGCTGGTTTAGTGTGAAAATATTCTGTTGTCTTAGTTGTGGGTATTTTGTAAATTATTTTATTCCTTTTCCACATCATTAACAAAGCCTGTTCATGTAACTTAGCTTGTTCGTACACCTCTTCTAAAATTGTAGGATGAGATAAATCAATATAGGGTATCAATTCTTCCTTTAACCCACTGATATAGCTTTCTATAAAATATCTTTCGGTTAATGCTGAATTATATTGTATCATCCTAGCTCTCATATCCTCAAATTTTCCTTGATACTTCTCCACAGTACTTAACTATACCAATTTATTAAATTCTCTGATCAATTGTTTCATATTTTTACTGTCAAATCTTCTATTCACTGCTTCCACCAATTCTTCCCAACTCAAATTTGGTTTATCAATTAAGTATCCTTCCTTTCATCTGTGTGCCTTTCCCATAAAATGCATTGTAGCAATTTCCACCCATTGAACCACTGGAATCTGATATATTTTAAAATATTGTTCACTCTTACTGCTCCATTCTCCGGGTTCTTCACCATTAAAGGTAAGGAATTCCAACTTTGGATAAGGTAGGTAAAGTAGGATCCTATTTTGAATATCACCCATCCTATCCAATGGTTGATAAGTTGTGGGTAGTATTCCTTTACTTCTAATTTCAGTTGCTACTGCTGATGAGCTATAGCCAGGTGGCTCCGAACTGTTTGTTTTTCCATTTTTTGGGGCTGATGGATTGTTGTTTGCAGTGAATGAAGGAGTGGGTTGAGAAACTGATGGCTGCAGCGAAATTAGCTTCCGCAACTGCTCATGCCTGCGATTTTGTTCTTGCATCATAATTTCATGCCTCCTTGCAGCTTCAATTTGTAAAGCTTCATATTTCTATCTTTCCTCAATCTGTATTTCATCTAACTGTCTTGCAAACACACCCAACTTTGTATTGTATTCCTCAGATACTTGTTGTAATTTGTTTTCAATATGGTTGTGGCAGTCTGTGGTAAGTGTTTGCATTCTTTCTTCCGGTGCTCGTAGGTTTTCACAGATATCTTTTAATCTGGTTCTTTCTGCCATTTTTTACTACACTCCAAAAAAAAATTTTAAAATCTATTTTGAAACTGTTTGACAGAGATTAAAAATTTTTATAACTCCTGGCTACAGTAATTCAATTCAGGGTGGCCAATGATGATTTCATGAGGCCAAGTTGCTGTTCCTAACTTATTGAAACAGTAATCACCCTTGTAGACCTTGATACATTCATCGCAATCTATTCTGGAAATAGATCTAATCAGTTTTGAGAGTGTTACCTGATGTTGAGTGTCTTACTTGATTGAATGAAAATTCTGCTACTGATCTCTAACTTGGACTGTGCAACACCATAGATGGCCGATTACAGTATCAAGCAAGCTTCACTACTGTTTTCAGGTCGTCTTGCCGCAGGTTCAAAGTTCAGATCTGAACTCTGATACCAAATTTTGTAATATCCCGATTTTCCCAGAGGAATTCAGTGAGATGTACGTGTAAATCTGAAGATAGAATTGAGATGGAGGAGATTAACAGAGAAAAGAAAGGTCAGATTGGGAAGGGAGTTCAGATCGGAGAAAGAAAAGTTTTGGAGGGAATCTGAATATTTTTCTTTGCATGATTTGAATCATATTTTTCTTTGCATGATTTGAATCTCTGTTATAGCTCCTTTTTATATGCAGTTACAGGTAATGTAAATGCAATATTTCTGAAATGAAATGCAACATTATTTAAATGGAGATGACATTTTTCAAGAATGAAATATAAATATGAAATGAAATACAAATATTCCTAAATGAAATGTGAAATGAAATTTGAGAGGATATTTTTTAGGCTTGTCGGAGTGGGTTGTTGGGTTTGATGGCTGAATCTATAACCCGAACCCAACACAATAAAAGAGTTCGGAACCTTCTGGATCCTGTCGCTTCTCCTGTTTCTTTTTGTCTTCCGCTTCTCCTGTTTCTTTTTGTCTTCCTCTTCGAAACCCTAACCGACTCTTGACCCTCTTTTGAAACCCTAACCGCTCCCGAGGAAAGAGAAAGATGTACCTGACGTGGATCGAGATCTCCTAAAATCAGACCAAGTCTTTCAGATTCTTTTGCTCCTCTACCAGCAATCCTGAAGAGGATAAGTATTTTTAACTTATTTTTTTATTTTTTTTTTTATTTTTTTTTTCTAAGATGTTACGGAATGATATGAAGTCGTGAAGTACGTCCGCAAAAGAAGCGAAACTGCTTGAAATAAAAGTTGTCTTCTGCCTGTTAACCTCTGATCGATGCACTCTATAAGATCCCAATCAGCTCTTCTTAACTGTCCATCCATCAAAGCAAACCTCCTGCCGGTATCCTGCCTTTCTATCAAGATAAAACCAAGAGATAGCAAGATTCACCTTCAGCCAATGATGCACTTCAAAAAAATGCATTGGATTTCTGTTCAACAGAACAATAGTGTAGGAGCATCTACAATCTGCAGAGTGGTAACTCCTATCGACAACCGATCGCCCATAGCCCTTGATAAGTCTTAATTCTTTTGCCTTCAACAACATCTAGTTCAACACATCTGACAACAAAAAGCAAAGGCAACAATGGTTCCAACACCATCGCCTACAGAGGATGGCAGTTCCCACATTGCCGTTCACCAGATTAGACGCTATAGAAGAGCTACCCAACTGTCCTATTTTGGTCTCCATCACCCTCTCAGATGGCAGTAGAGCTACCTAATTTTGTTGAATTCCGTTACTGCTTATCTCAATCACTCTTACTTGGTTACAAGCTAATAACTCATGTTATGGCATTTTGGATATAACAACGTTTTAGCATACATGATAATCCCATACTGCGATGTATTTTCTGCAGACAACTCACATTCAATGAGCTTTTAAGCTGCATGGAGGGGATGAAAGTTGGCTACTAATACATGGATGTAGCTCTGTCACTGATAATACAAAAGCATTAAAACTTTATGCTTCCTATTACTCCCTTGTCTATCCATTTATGGATATCTTGGAGATATATATGAGATTATGATAACAGAGGGAGTTGTGGGAGGTAAATGTACATGCGAAGGCTGCAAGCGTTTTTTTCATAGGCAAATAAATTGAAGGCACGCCTCTTCCATAACATATAAGTATTTTATAGAAATTTCATGAATTTCTGCTGTAAATCATGGACTTTCATACCCTTCTGGTGCATGCCTACTATCAAAAGACAATATGACAGAATTTGTATGCTATCTAACTAAGAGTCAATTTGCATTAATATCTAAAAGAATTGTTTGACTCAAATGCTTAGACCCCTGTGCACTGCATGGCAGCATTTAATCCGGGTTCCACCTTACTAAAAACCATCACGGTGACCAATCTTGTGAATCTCAGAAACCATTACGGGACCAATCTTAGGAATCTCCCAACGGCCCATCGGATGAACTGCTGGAATATGACATTGGGCTTACAATATATAATGATCATCATAATTATAAGTAGAAATTTAAACTACTTATTCAACCATTATATCTGGTGTATTGATTCAAGGCCCCAAGTTCCTCAGGGTAACAAGAGCACAAGCTCTTTCTAGCTTAAAAATGAAACCAAGAAAAAATGGTGTAGAAGGTGAAATATATACTTCATTGTGCAACAAGTCTGCATGGAGTTGTGATCGTAGACAATGCAGCCCACCAGCGCCTAGAGCCCCACCATCATTTAGTGGCACCAGTGCCAACTCCTGCTGAACATGACACCACGACAAGAAAAATACATCAAAATTGTGACAGACGACCGTTCCAGATCTCATATCATGTATTAACCTACTATGGTGGTGGTGTATTCTCAAGTGTAGTTTGATGATGGGTGGAAAATATGTTTATTTGCCTGATTGTAATTGGACAGTCATGTGGGCACAGTATAATCATTTAACTAGTAAGCTATTGAAGACAAGCAGATCAGAGCCATTAATTTTAACTCATAATATATGAGTTGTCTTTGCTTAAATGTATGCTGGTGAAATGCAGTCTATTTACGCCAGCAAATCTGTGCCATGGAGGATTTCAGAAATACAACTCAAAAGTTCCTTATTTACCCCTCAATCTTCATCACTGTCAAAGACAACTGCCTTTCTACGATGCATGGTTGTCTTTCTTGGTGGAGACTCCCCATCCAATTCTAACTCCTTGCGTTTCAGATTGCTACTTCCAGTTCCCCTGATCTTTCTCCTTGGCTCCTGTAGCAGGTAGAAGGTTGATAATAGAACATCAGTAATAGGCTACAGTTCATAAGACCTCTCCATTGGAAGTTCATTCATGTTGTAGCCAATTCTCATAAATGTTCTGCAAAGGAATACTTCAAGTTACGCACACTTAACACGACACCCATTGGCACATCACTTGCACACAAGGACCACTTGCGGCCAATATTTGAAAATTTTAGATGGGAATGTCAGGCTCTGCTTAAAATTTATGATATCTCGATTAGAGATATTTCATATGTAGCCTTCCAGTTAAGCAAAAGTATTCAATAATTAAAGTGGCACTAAATATGTTCAAAAAAAAATTAAACTCATATCTGAGTCAAGATCTACTCAGATTAAAAGAAAAGAAAAAAAAAAGATAACTGGGGTGGTAAAACTAAAAGCACCAACATGTTACTGGTCAACAAGCATCCGTCAAATTCACATCCAACTTCCTGCCAAACTCAGTAAAACTAGAGTACACCACAAGGCTGTAGAAAAGTGGAATGCAGAACTTCATGAATGCTCCACTCTAGAGTTTGGATAATATAGTAAAAAAAAGATGATAATACCAATGTTAACTGCAATAGTTAACAAACACTTTCTTGCTACTAATGTCATCAAACCCAAATACAGCAACAACATAAGCTTTTTATGCCCTTCCTCGCAACCTCTGTCCATGTTATCTTAGAAGTATAATCATAAGGATGACTTACAATTTAGTGTTGAAAGTCACAAAATATCTAAAACTCACAAGTCTGAACTCCAAAATTTGCCAAGACCTCTAATTAATAAGTTATGATCGGACAATATGAGAAAAACGAAAACATTACAGATGAACCGTGTATGTGTTCCATAGGTTTTTTTGAAAATGAATATCATTGCAATAAAAACATCAGATTGAATAACAAATGTTTCATCAAAATATTGATAATGAAGGGATAGCACTTTAAAAGAGAGAAAACGATCTTTTGAAATTTTAATTGCTTACTAAGGGCATGAACCAGCTTTGTGCGATCAATATACTGATTTTATGCAGTTCCATTTATTCTCAGAACTCAAATTCTTGATCATGACTTCAATCCAAGTTTTTGTAAGCCATTTGTGTTTTTCAGAACCTTTGGCTTTAATCAGTCCATCTTAATACATGGTCAACCATCAAATGCTGCTCCATCACTTCATGCTCTGCTAATACAATTCTAAACATCCTGAAATTTATCCATCTCATAACACTGACCTTCATAACTATATGATAAATCCTTTCCCACACAATTAATATAAATATAATATACTAATAGTGTGCTCAGCAGGGCTTTTTTACTCCAATTAAGTTAAACTTGCTGACAAGCATGCATGACCATGCACCGTATGTAGGTTGTTTCATAAATAATCCAAATTTATCAGAGATAGAAACCGAAACAATAAATCAAGATTAGGTAGGAATATATATTACCTCATCTTCTTCTTCGGATACAGAATTTGCACCTGGGGCTTCTTCGTCTGCCTCATCCTCCTCATATTCGTCTTCATCGTCTGCCTCATCTTCCCTTGTATGTGCTGGTGACCTCTCAATATCCTCACCATCACTTTCATATTCAGATTCCTCCTTGTCACTCTCTGAATATTCCTCTACCTGGCGCCTTGCTGGACGAGCTGTGGGCAAGGATGGTTTGCGAGGGACATTTTTGTGTATATTTGACTGATAATCCATAAAATTGAGCACACATGTTTTAGGAAGTTGAACAAATAAACTGGCAAATTAAATATGTGTGGAAATAAGGAAAGCAAATGCAAACTCACTCTCTTTGCATTCATTATGCGCTTCTCAGCCTGTGCTTCTGCTTCCATATCTTCGTCAAAATGATAACGAGCTGAAGCTGCCCTGTGAGAACCGTAATAGTCTTCAGGCTCATCTTCCTGAACTCAAGAATGATGAAATCAAGTAATCAGATAAATGTTCCATTACTGTCCGAAACTTTGTGATAGCAGAAAGTCACACACTCAACAAATTTAAGCCATGAAAGGAAATGAGCATCAATTAGCAAACATCAGTGAAACCAAGGAGCTAATAAAGTGCAAATGATTACCAACAAATAAACATGCAACATAATTTGCCAATCTCGGAGAAAAGGTGATCTGACAATCTAATAGGAATCTTAGTTTCACTGGTTCTACAAAGAACCAATGACAATCCTTAGAGCATGAGCATACCAACACGTGCACATAAAATGCACATGACAAAAACACAAGCAGCAATAATAAAGAATTAGAAACCATGGCACATATGAGAATAAAGATTAAAAGAATGGAAACAGAAGAAGAAACCAACAATAACATAAGCATGCTAACGATGTTTAATGAATTATCAAATGATCAATTGCACTATCAAGAGCATTTCTTTGGAGAAAAACTTGTTGATTTTGAAACGTTCCACTCTTGAAGTTGAGATGATTTTTTATAGATTATATGTGCATCATAAAAAATAATATATATGCTGCATATGATAAAAAGAGGAAACCAAAACTAAAAATACAAGTTTATAATGTAATTCAGAATTAAGAAATATTGTGAAAGCATCTTTCTCAATCTTCTAAGGTTACAAACAAGTTTGTCAAGAACCTTAAAAGTTAAAACACTTTCATATAATTTTATTCCACTTTGTTATTTAGTTATTAATCAAATGTCAAATCATAAGTATCATAAAAAGTAGACCTCATCTAGTGCCTCCTCCAAAAACCCAGGAGAAAGCTGCCGTCCTCTGCTCACAGTTTGTGTGTACTTGCGGTTTACTTTTTCACGTTTCCTTTGAAGAAGTACATTAGCTCTAATTGTTTGGCCTTCGACCTGCAAGAAACTTCCCCCCTCAGTATAAAATAATATCACATCTAAAATGATGAACATTTATAAAATAGTTTATTTAAGAGATGAAAATAAATTCACATAGGCTTGCTCATATTTGGATGTTAGCATAGGACTAGGACTTAATAAGCAAAAAGTCCAGTGCATTGAATGATCCTCAACAAGTCTAGAGCACAGTTAGCTCAAGTTCACTTTCTGTCAGTCTACAAGCTACTGGTTGACCATCGATCAAAGAGGATGAACTACAAAAAGGAAAACATGAAGACTTGTAGATAATCAGTTAAATGGTAGTTATCAAAAAATGCTCCATTTATTGAGACTAATTTAATAAGCTTGAGAGTCAAAGATGCAGAAACTCAACGTCCAGAAAATATAGTGTTGAAAGATCAAAAGCAATTCAGTTAAAGCAACTAGCAGAAGCGATCTGCAAGTGCATAAAAATAATTTGGATTGTAAGAGCAAAATTGATGAAAAGGATGATGAATCCAATCTGACTGTTCAGGTGCTGGCCAGGTCAGGTTGTAAATATTGGATAGGTAAAGCAACTTCTTTTGTAATTGATCGAACACAGATGACCATACCAACGACTAATAGGTAACAACTCATTTGCAAAGGGTCAGCAATCATGAAGATGCACTAAATTATAAAAATGTGGTTTCTTAAATTACAGGAGCAACATCTGGATGAAATATTTGCCAAGTTTAGCTATGGTGAAAATGAAATGACAGGATGCCAGCATCTCTTACCCTTTCCTTCTCTTCTTTTTCTCTCTCTGGATCAATGTCGGTAATACAATTTTTCACTTTGTAAACCTTCTTATGACGTGAATCAACAAGAGCAGTCAGTAAACGGTGAGACTTTGATGATAAAGAAGATGGCATACATCTCATCTTCCGCAAAAGCCTTCCTTGGGACTGCAAGATTCCCTGCATTAGCACAGATATCAAAGCAATTAATTTAACCAAACATATTGGCATAAAGTGTTGCAAAGAAACCCAAATTATCAAATGATGGAACCAAAGTAACAACCATCCATAAATCATCCATATGCTAAGTTATAAAATGCTCGAGTCTCAGAGCATGATCATCTCGCAACAGAAAAGACATGAGAACCACCTTTCCATGCCGAAGAAATAGGTGGGTTTGATCGTGATCTGCCTCATTCACAGATATGTTAAGAACTTCATTACCAATCAGTAATTGCAGACTTCCATCTTCCCACCTTACAAAACGTGCATTGCTTTCATACTGCAGCAAAATATGCATAAAAATGTTAGACACACAGAAGATAATAAAGAATTCAGTTGAAAAATTAGTTTGGGCTGGAAAATACATAAATTATGGCATCTGTGCATGTACCCCTGCCCGCCCCCCACCCAACACAAAAGAAAAAAAAGACACACAACCCCCGGCCGACACCCGCATGCAGATTGCCTGTGGGCTGTGCTTGCGTCAGAAAGGGATATACAGTCTAGTAAAGTCAATCAAGCAGCTTGCACCCAAGATCTGACTGCTACAAAACAAACTGTGAAGAGTAAGACAAGCTTAACAAGCTACCGCTTCAGTCTTAAGTACACATGCTGTCATATGTACAATTGTACATAACCAATGATGTTTATGCACCCTAAAGGTTATAACAGGAATGTTGGAACCATGCAAGCCTGGTATTGACATCACATGTTTTCTGCTATGGCCAGTGCTTGCCACTAATTGGCACAAATGGTCTGGCACAAACACAAGCTAAGCAACACAAACCAGCACAGCTGGTACTTAAAACCAAGTGCATCTTCAAATTATCTCAGGTTGCAAAACATAAGAAAAATGGAAACTTGAAGGAGCATAATACATGACTTTTACTAAAAAAGAAAACCAGCTAATACAACCAAGCAACTAAACACCTAAGGTAATAGAAAAGGTAAATCATGCCTTCACCTTAACCAGAAATAGCAAGGAGCTCAAAATCAGGAATTTGGGAGAGGGGGGAAGGCAGGGCAGAATACAGATATGTGGTCATTGAATCAGCATAAAAAAAACTTTGATAAGTAAAAACACAAAATCAGACAAAAAACAACCACACCAAACAACCAGAATTAAGCTGAATTCACAAATAAAGTGCAATAGGTAGCTACACAACTACCCGATTCTCTCAATACAGGTCCTACCATGTTCTGGTCCTCTTAGAGCTCGACTAGGGTTAAGCTTCCAAACAAAGAGCTCCTCAACAATATTAGAAATAACTATTTTAACTGTCTGTTTTGTACAATAACCAGTCCCAAGCCTGGATAATGGAATAAAACTATAGTCACATCCTATGAACATGAATCCATAAAACTGACTTGAGTTTGCAATAAAATTATAAAGGGAATAAAAATGTGAGAAGGCCATCCACCAATGGACAGCCAGTGCACAGGTAAGGGATACATGATGTCATGATCCTTAGCTCTCTCCATATAACAAAGTCAGACCATTACATGTAGGAGTGGCAAAAATCGACCCGACCTGCATTCAACCCGCTTTAAACAGGTTTGGGTTTGCATTAAATTGGTTCGGATCATAAACGGATTGACCTGTTTAATCTGTTTAATAATCGGATCGGATTCAGGTTTCAAACAGCTGATCCGTTTAACCTGTTTAACCCGTTTAATAAATGGGTTGGGTCGAGTCGGATCGGGTTATAACCCGTTTAACCCGTGACAGCTAGATCCTTTAGGGGCTTTAGGCTTGAGCGGTTCCAAGTTCCGACTTTCGGGTTTGGTCATTTGGCGGTTCCACTATTCGCCACTTCGGTCCCATCCATTTTTCCATCCCATCTCGTTCTCGACTCTCTAGTTTCCTCTTTCAATCATCCACAGCTCCACTCCTTCGGTGGCCGCCGGCGGATGCTTCCACCTTCTTCGGTGTTTCCACCCTCCCTCGGTTTCCTTTCTCCTTTGGTTTCCTCCTTTGGTCCTTGAGAGCAGGTGCTTCATCGGCACTCGACTGTCGGCACTTGGCAGATCTACCGTCTATGCCATTTTCTCTTCCTTTTTCTATTTCAGTGGCTGATGCCTTCTTCCCCAACGACTGTCGCTGAGGGGGCTTGTGCTGCTTAGTGCCTTGGCCACTCGAGATCTAAGATTTTTCTCCCTTTTCTTCTTTCGGTAACCGGTGCCTTCTTCCCCAACGGCCGTTGCCGAGGGGGCTTGTGCGATTGTGCCGCTTGGTGCCTTGGCCGCTCGAGATCTAAGATTTTTCTTCCTTTTCCTCTTTCGATGGCCAGTGCCTTCTTCCCCAATGACCGTCGCTGAGGGGGTTTGTGCGATTGTGCCGCTTGGTGCCTTGGCCACTTGAGATCTAGGATTTTTCTCCCTTTTCCTTTTTCAGTGGCCGATGCCCTTTCTTCCCCAACGGCCATCACTGAGGGGGGTTAGCCGCTCGAGATCTTGAATTTTTTCCTCCTTTTTCTCTTTTCGTGCTTCCTTAATCCTTCCAAGATATATTTTCTTATGTTTTTCCCTTCCATTAGTTTTGTTTTCTGTTTGGTATTCTTTTAAGTTTTGATTTCTGTTTTTTATGCTGAATGTCAAAATGTGCAGAGGTTTGTTTTAAGATTTGTGTAGGGAGACTATGATGATTTTGGACTATCTTTTTTTACTAATTTAACTGTTTCTAACAGCAATAATCTTGGACGGTCTTCTTCTACAGGCAACCGATTGTTGTTGTTATGATTTAGTTATAGATGAAATTCTAAATCTAAGCCTCCTCTTTTTTTTCCCTTCTTTAATGTTCTAACTATTAAACGGGTTGGGTCGGGTCGGTTAAACAGATTGTTCATCTAATAAACAGGTTAAATGATTGGATCGGATCGGTTAAACAAATTAACTGTTTAATAAACAGGTTAAATAGATCAGGTCGGATGATCTGTTTATTAAATAGGTCAGGTTCAGATTTAAAAATTTGATCTATTTAATAAACAGGTTGAGTTCAGGTTTAATATTTTCTAACCGGACCCGCATCTGACCCGACCCGTTAATGACCCGACCTGACCCAATTGCCACCACTAATTATATGATTACCTCCATACAAATCCTTCTCCTCATTATAGATGAGCAAGCAAAACTTCAAAAACAACCATCAACTTGACTTTCAGCATAATTTTCTTTCAATTGCTGTTGGGTATATTCACCCATCCTGATATGAGAAAAGCCTTATGCTAGATGGGTACTAAGAATACACCACTAGATAATAATTTACAGATTGCACTATTGCTTTGCTGCAGTTTCATCATGAAGTTTGACAAGCTACTTTGCATATCCACTTTTTTTCAGTTTTTGAGAAACTCAGGTCCACAAGTTCAAAACAAAAAATCTCCTCGTCCATTTGATGTCCTTTGCAAGATGGGACACAGTTCCCTTGAACCCTTTTGCTTACCAAACCAAGTCTCTTCAAGCTCAGATTTTTATCAAAGTCAATGGAAAAATTAAGAAAAAGAGGAAATCACAAAAACACTATACATGCACTATGGGTCCATCCAGAATTTACTTCAGTTTCAGTTGCCAAATTTAAAGCTAAGACCTTAGTTATACATCCTGAACTCTTGCTTATGCATCCTGAGCTTTGTCCACCACAGGACCTCAGCAATGCTGTTCTAAGTTTCCCACAAACCAACAAGCCAGAGTAAGGCCAACCATAGTTGTCCATCAAGACTCTAGCCAGCACAAGCTTTAACTTTCCTAATGTCCAAAACAATTCAATAATGTTGATTTTGCAAAAACTTACCTTTATATAGTAGCAACTGAGACATCCTTAATATAATTTTATCATAATACCTTGCCCAGTAGATACTAATGTAAGTAGAATTTACCAATCAAATAGTGAACATAGGTAAACTTGATAGCCACAAAGAAAAAAGAAAAGGACAAATAAGAAAATAATAGTCTCAAAAGAGGGAGGAAAAAAATGATTAACTTGTTCAACAACTGTCCAACAAAAAACATGAGTACTCCATTGGATCCCCAAGAAACATCATTAAATCCACCTTTTTCTGAAACCCAAGCTTCACAATAACATAATAAGTAACCTTGTAGTAATTGAATGATACTTCAAACTCTTGCAACAAAATTTGTATAGAGATATTAAGACCTAAACCATAAAGAACATAAAATGCATTGAGCAAAAAAAGGTTATGGATAACAAAAAAAAAATAAATAAACAAAAAGACAATTGTGACAAAATTTATCTGGTGTATAATACATTGTAATTCAGAAGGCCTTCACTTACAGAGGTTGTGCCATCACGGTTCTTGACAGCTCTCCAGCGCACGATATTGTCCTCTAGGCGTATACGTTTCTTAGCTCCAGATTCATCCGTCACAAAGACATCCTCTTCTACGTATGTTTTAGGATCAAAAGGTTTTGGTTCAATGCCCATGATGTTAGACACCTTGATCATGTTCATCTGCAAGAGAGGAGTATTTCTTAAAAGTAAGATCTTTGCCAGTCAATTGTCAAAGTCAAAGATTTGATAAGGACCCTCAAGCTCATAAACAGATCAAACTGCATGTTCTGCATCAAAGGAGTCCTATAGAACAGGACAAAGAAGCAGATGTGCTTTTGGGTTCTGCAGAATGACAATTCAGTAAATTTCAAGTACCCAAGGAGGCTGAAATGGAAGCAAAATCATCAAAGCCACCCATCCATTCTGCATATGTTGGAAATGTGGGACTGGACATAATATCTCTCAGAACATGTATTGAATAAAGATGTCAGCTTAAAAGAAACCAAAGAATGAATGACAAAATTAATCACTTTGCAAGAGACAAATGATGAGACAGGAAAAATCACATAAAACTACCAAATGGCCATATAGACACGCTTCTTGAGCTTGGATAAAATTACTCAGAAAAGGAACAAACACATAAAAGTTAAGTGGGTTAAGTATCCATCTAATAGGAAATACTTGGCAAACAAGGACCCAATAAGCCAACCCCAAATAGTTAAGAAAAGGCTAAATGATTATGATTATGATTATGATTAGGGATGATCCATTTTCAGATTGAATTAACACTTCTGCCATGGAGTTAAATAATCCCTCAAGTCATAGTACAAACCCTATACAACCTTGAAGAAGATAATGCATAGCAAAAGCGGAATCTGTCAGTGAGCGGAAGCAGCAGATAAAGACTCACTCTTTCAGGTTGACCTGGTGGATGATGCAGTGGAATATCCAATTCCAATGGTGGGCCAATTGGTTTCTCCTTTGGTTTCTTTTCAAGATTCTCATCTTCCGACTCATACCGGCCATCATAATCAGGCACTATCTCCTCTGGTCTCAAACCTTTCTCATAGCTACCTTCCTCCTCCATAGATCTCTGAACAAGATAAAATATTGAAATGTTTTTGTTAGGGAAGAAAAAACTTAGCCAAAAATAGCAAACAAATTGCACATAAAGCAAAACAGGATGGAGAGTGTTAATTGCCAGCATGGAGAAAGGGCCAACAATGAGAGATGATCCAATGAAATTGATCTTCATAAGCATTAATTCCCTGGAGATCTAATTTTTAAAGTTTTTTTCTCAAAAAGACAATTTTGAATAGTTCAGTTAACCCACCTTACAGTCCTGCAATGAACTTCTTTTAACATATAAGTATCTATCACAGTCCACCAATTCTGCAGGGAAATAATATAATGTCCTGGTTCTTTTATTTGCCTAGACAATGAAGACATTAAACAACAAGCATCTAACAGTTCCTATCAAATATAAGGTCACCTGGATCATTCCCAGAGAAGCATTGCTTCCTATATGCCAGTTCTTCTAAGTAGAGATTTTCTTCTAGTCATTTTTCACAGCTTCCATTTTTCTTTCTGGCTCCAGGCTGCAATATACTAGCATCCTACACTATCTCCTCTAGTTCTATTTGCTAGCTAGATTTATAATGTTTTAATCCTTTGTAAGCCAATACATGAATAGCAAGGCATCTTCCCTTGTCAGCATGGTTGCAAACACAAGCCAGATAAAAAGCATTCAAGAAACACGGGTTTAGCAATCTAATATATGCTGACACTGGAACTCATTTCACCTAGCTATGTTGATCAAAAACAAGAATCCCATGGAACAAACAATTTTCATCTACTAAACACAAATAAAGAGCATCATATCAAGTGTAAATGAGAAAACAGAAATCCTTTTTTAGCACAACGAGCATTCAATATTCCTCGGTCTCACATGTGAATCCCGCTCAATTTCATCTTGAGCACCATAATCAGCAAGTTCTTCCTCATCAGAGTCCCCAAAAACATCACGAACAACTTCATGATCTTTTTGCTCATCCAATAACCTGCTGCAGAGTTGAGAAAGAAAATGCTTTTAACCCTTAATATTAAAGTTTCAATGAGGAATCAACAACTAAATGATTAAAAAAATATAAACTCTCCAAGCAAATTTACAATAGAAGCTTTTAGCTAATATCATCCTAGCAATACATAGTCATGAATCTCATGATTAAAATAAAAAAAATAATTCATGAACCTCCAAACTGTCCCATAGAGAGTAAACTGAACAAAACAAAAATCTTTTTCCTTTTTTCCCTCAGGGGCCTGCAAGGGGGGGATAGGGTACCTGTACTAATGTTTGAATTTGAATTTATATAAGATTCAAATTTGGAGGGAAGTCCTCCATCTTGTGGTAATGTACTTGTTGTGACCAAGTAAGCCAAGCCCATAACTCCTCTCACACTTGGTTGTTAGTTGTTAAAAATATTGAACCTTATGCATTCAAGCCTTTCAAACTTAGTCAAATACTTCAAGCCTATTCCACATTATATGACCAAGTCTTTGGTTTTGATATCCACTGCAAAATGGTTATGGATGCAAGGAACGTCCTAGTGTGGTAACAGAATGTGCATGACCAGATGGTTCCAAGATGAACATGAGGCTTGGTTCTTTTTATTGCGACCTTCCTTGAGAGAGTGAATATGTGGGAAAAAAATCTCAAAACTCTCAACCCACTTTCCCTAATGTTAGCTTCTTCAAAGTTCTTAATTTTTCTTTCTTTGCGACAAGGTTTTAAATCTCGTGAGACAGGGCTGTCCCGATTTTTCCATGAAATGAGGCGCACTGCAGTTCCACCCCATCCAGACACCTGAAACAGAAGATGTCTCAAAACATCCCAATCGGAATACTAGGATGGTTCTCCATCCCGACACATGGAATGGTACCCCATCCCGGTGTCCCGCCGGACGTATCATTAGGACCTAAATCCTTGTTTTACAAGGCTTTGAGATCACAGTGCAGGTCCAGATCCATTGCTGCATGCATAGCAAGGAGGGCCATTAGTGAGAGGTTCCACAGTGTCTCAGGGGTAGATCACAGTGAGCTTGGCTGCACATTTGGGGGCCAAATACCTATCCTAAGGACAGCATCTGAGTAACATGCCTGGGATTCCCTTCTCTCTTAGTTTCTCTATTATTTAATCCTGTATTTGCTTTCCTAGAAATTTTGTCATGCTGACCTAACAAACAAAGGATTACAACATCCATATGGCCTATGCATATGTTCAATGTCCAAAAAAAATCCTAGAGCACCTTAGTAAGATTCAGACCTAGGACTTCCACCAAAAACTAGAGCATAACAACTGCTTGGACTTTGAACTTGAACAGAATTTTAATTTGCCCTTGTTAATGCATAAAATTTCTACCTTGTCACCCAAAATGAATTAGTATGAAGATGTCCTACGGAGATAGTAAGTAATTTGAGAAAATGACAACAACCGTTAGATTTTCCTAGCTGGTATGTAACTTTTGTTTGTTTTAATCATGACATCAGTCTAAGCATGCACTCATAAAGATAAACACTTGTATGCACTAGGAGAAATGCATGACTAAAAAAAAAATTACCTTGGCTGCCTTGGATGATCAACCTCCACATCTTCGTTATCATGATCAGCATAATGATTCTCCTCGGATCCCTCTGATTCACTAGCGACTACTTCTCGTCTCCTGCTTGTTACTACTCTTTGGCCATAGCCTTCTTCTTCACTTTCAGCATCTTTTGCCTCACTCTCCATCCTTTGGTCACTAATTTCTCTTTCTGGAGAACTCTGAACCCTTTCACCTTCACTCTCTGCCATGTCAAGATCTATATCATGTGCTTCAGCTTCACTTTCCACTTCAACTTCACCTTGCCCCTCAACTTCACCTTCCCCTTCACCTTCTCCTTCACCATAGTTCTCAGCCTCGCCTTCCCCCTCATCCTAAATAAAGAACAAGAACAAGAGCCTGGTGAGAAAATGTAAATTAAGCCTAGCTTTGCCCTATTAAATTACATTATTAAATATCATAATCATTGAAAAGGTAATATAAATCACACTTAAATTTAATGGTAGCATAAAATGTTCATCATTGGTGAAATCACAATTACTTGAAAAAGTAACCAAGCTCTAAATGCAAATTAATACAGTTTGCAAATAATATTTGAACCCTAGAGTATCCCATACTTAGTTGGCCTTTAAGAATTTCCTCTTGAAGGGTCATGTGCATGCGTGTAGAGATTGTTTCAAAGGTTTTTAGCATGTGTTTTATGAAAAATCATTGTCGAAAGTTACAAAATTGCACAAACTTACTAGTCTATGTATGCATGCATGTAATCTAAGCTTAAATATGATTGACCTGCATCAAAGTGACTTAAAATGATTAGGTATGTGCAGTTACTATCTGTAATATATACTTGTTTCAAAAATGATATGAACACTGTAAACAAAGTCCCATAAACTTACTTTTGATTCATTTCAAGGAAACTTTTTCTCTCTGTTAATTAAATCAAATCCATAAGTTGGTATGGACCTCCAATTAGTTTCACCCAATACTTATATTATGCCAATACTAATCGCAGCTGTTGGAGTCATTTAAAACCTAAACCTAAGATCCTGTATGGAATCACTTCTATTGCTTATCTTTTATTTTAAAAAACAAATTCATAGAAACCAAGGTAAAAAGATACCATTGGTGCTATTTTTTTGTTTTCTATTTTTAAAATATATTTTCATTATTTCTAGGAAAAAAGGAATTCTTACTTTCATCATTTTCAAAAACAAGAAACTCATGTCTTTTACCATTGCCATCGATACTATCTCTACTGATGCCACCATTGCTACCATGGGTCCATGACTGCCGCTATCATCACCAGCATTATTGTCATCATGGCTACGGCCATTGCCATCGTCTCCACCACCACCACCATCACCACGAAAGACATCACTGCCATTGTTTCCCCCACCACCAGCACTACAACCACTGTCATCTCAACAACTATCACCACAACTGCTTCCACCGCCACTCACACCACCTTCGAATACCACCACCACCACCACAAGCTTTGCCACAACTCTGCCATAGCACCATCATCGCCACCACCACCACATTGTCAGTGTCCCCATCATCACTATTGCCACTGCCACCACTCCCATGCCATTATATCACTAGCACCTCCATCGCTCACTACCATCACCACCATTGTTACTTCTTCCACTGCCTCCACCACCTCAACCACCATCATCATGTTTCTGCTTTTTTTAAAAAAAGGCTATACCAAACATATTAATATTTTTAAAAATTGAGAAATAAAATGGAAACAAAATTTTATTTTTTATTTCTAAAAAATGAAAGTGGTGCTGAACAGCACCTAAAGTTTGCAACTTTTCTGCTGTTCTGCCTCATATAAGACCTAAAAATTGTAAATTTCATTCACAAGAACAGTAAATCTCTCGTTAATTTAACCCCCCCCCACAAGCCCACCCCCACCTACCAAAAAAAAAAAAACTACTACGCCTAGATGCTGCAACATTTCTGCTGTTCTGCTTCAGATAATGCCTTAAGATCTACTAGCCCTAGACGCTGCAACATTTCTGCTGTTCTGCTTCAGATAATGCCTTAAGGTTGTAACTTTCACGCACAATCACAGCAAAACTATTTTTCCATCAATTAAAAAAAAAAAAAAAAAAACTAACCTACATTTTGCATCTTTTCTTCTGTTCTGCTTCAGATAATGCCTAAAAAGTGGAACTTTCACGCACAAGAACAACAAAACTAGTTTTCCATTAGTTTTTAAAAGAATAAACCTAACTAAACTGTGCAAATCTTGTGCTGTCCTGCATCAGATAATGCATAAAAAAATTATCTTCTGCACAACAACAACAAAATCACCTTCCATTTTCATTTAAAGATTTAAACAGAGGTTCAAGAGATCCATGTCTAGGTGACTGACATCAGCAACAAAACAAATATAAATGCTAACTCATCGCTGCAAGAATTAACAGCACGATTCATTCTATTTCCTAAAACCCTAGCTCAGATACAAAAATAAGATCTTTTGATGGACATGAGGAAGATCGGTCGCATTCTTCCGGATCAAATACCCAAATTGGAGTCCCAAAACTTCAAGAAATCGGAGAAAACCCAAAAGAAATCCAGATCAATACGAGTGCAGTTTCATACCGAGGGGTAATCGGAGTGGTCAGCGGCGGCCTCACGCTCGGAATCGACCTCCTCCGCCTCCTCCTCCTCTTCCGATTGATCGCCGAAGAGGTTCTGCATCATCTGATTCCTCGTTTTCTCTTCCATGTCTCCCTCCCCTCCCATCCACCGTCTCTCTCTCCCTCGCTCTCTCTGGTCTTCAGGCTTTAGGAAGCGATCTTCTTCGCCTCCCCAGCAGTCGGAGGCCCGGAGCTTCTCGGACTCGGATTTTTTTAATACGCTGGGGATTGCGCTTCTTTTTTGGCGTCGCCTTCCCTTTATAAGGCGGAGCGGCTAAGTTTAGCCCATTGAAACCGGATCCGACACCCACGGTCCCGAGTTCCCACCCGGACTTGATATTTGGACTTTTAATGACGAAGTTATTCCATAAATGATCACGTTTAGAATCAGTTAATATTAAAATAATCTGTTATGACTTATAAAATCCATTGTAATAGATATTATAACGAATAATAATGCGCAAACCCGAAAGATCACATCCAAAACACTTTCAAGTCGTTTAAAAAAACATATTGCTTTCTAAGTGGTGGAAAGTGGAAACCCTTTTGGAGGAAAAATTTGTACATACATTTAAATATTGGAAAAAAAAATTACTCAAAAGAGCACAACAGCAATAGAAGATCACAGCTGTGGTCCACATAAATTGATGCACTGATTGTCCTAAGTGTCACGTTCTAGACATATCCCTCTTTAACTCTACTTGCTCATAACTCGAATTGCTCAGGAATGTGTTAGGAACTTCATTATAATCATATGTAATCCTTTCCCAAAAAAAAAAAAAAAAAAAAAAAAAAAAAGAATCATATGTAATCGAACTTCACTGTGTATCTCATGTATGCAATTTATCTTTTACCCCTTCATGTGAAAGATAGTGACACCTCATCTATGCAATATATCAAACCAGTAATCAGGGACTCTTGCAGGAGATAATATCAGATTAAATAATTTATTGATGCTTTGGACAAGGTTTAATTTACACCAAAAATACTCATGGATCCCGAAATTCTACTGATCATCAGTTTCATGCATAGCACGGTAAGGCAGTTGCTTTGATACCGCTAGCGTTAGAGACCATAGGTTTTGGTTTAGCCTTTGTCGTCAACTTGGATCCGTGGCGCAATGGTAGCGCGTCTGACTCCAGATCAGAAGGTTGCGTGTTCGATTCACGTCGGGTTCAAATCCCGAAGCTTTTAAATTTTAAATATTAATTCTCTAGTCTACTTTGTGCGTGCAAGTCCATCCGATTCCGCTACTCCCTGCGCCCCAATATTTTTGCATATTAGTCCCTACATCCTTAGATCATATCATATATTTTTCACGAAAGTCCCAACATTTTTGCGATATTTAAATAGTAAACAATCTAAATTTATATATCCATTCCTATCGTCTGTTACTTCGTGTGTATAAAGCCTTCCACCAGTCCCTGCAATCTTTCAAAATTTTGTGTCTATTCCACTATTTTTTATTTTCAGTGTATTATATATTAAAAATGTTTTTGCAAATAAATCTATAAAATATATCTTATTATTCTGCTAATTTCTTTATATCAATTTATATATTAATCCCTAAAATATGCTCCCCTGTGCATTAAAATCCTCATGCTTGTTATTTTTAACCAAATCATAGTTAGGATTTATTAGAGTTGAAGAGGACAGGCCATTTAGATATGCCAAAGCCAAAAAAGATTAGGGATAGACCGGATGTCACCTTTCCTCCTGCTTATTTT
This sequence comes from Elaeis guineensis, assembly GCF_000442705.2. Taxonomy (NCBI): domain Eukaryota; kingdom Viridiplantae; phylum Streptophyta; class Magnoliopsida; order Arecales; family Arecaceae; genus Elaeis; species Elaeis guineensis. The sequence continues at coordinate 119,537,073 of NC_025997.2, forward strand.
ATTCGTTACTCTTCATCCACCATCAATTACTTGTAGGAAATATAGAAGAAAAAATAAGTTGTAAACTTGCAGCTATTTATAAAGTATCTAGAAGAAGAAATCTCGATAAAATTATAAAATCTAAATAATAAAATTTTAAAAATAAATAAATTTTTTTTCTAACTATAAATGAATTGTACTTCAAAAGAACTATGAGTAAATAAGATTTTAAGCAATAAAGAAAAAAAGCACAAAAAATATAGTAAAATCCAAAAGAAAAAAAATGAAGACCCAAAGAATAAAAACTATGGAAAAAAAAAAAGAAAATCTATATATATTAGGCTCGATAATGTAATAGGAAAGTGGAAGATTGTATTTGGACAATTATATAGTGGATTATAATTTATAACTTTTAAATATGATCAAGCATCCACTTTATTGAGAATTTCAATAATGGAGATCGAGTTTTTTGTTTCCTTAAATATGCCTTTATTGCTCTCTAATAATCGACTAATGAATTGTTAAGATAGGTTTGGGCAATCAAATTCCTTCCAGCTATCAAAATTTTAATAGTAGGTATGATGTTTTAGACTTTAGAGAGTAATGAATCAAGTTATAAGATGGATGATGATGAGAAGATAAGTGCTACTAAAGCCTTCTTTAAAAGCAAAAAGGTTAGTATAATTGAAAGTATCGGTAAACAAACATTACTAAAAGAATTGTTGTCGAAAATCTCTAGGTTTTGAGGTGGTTGGGCTCGATGGCCTACCGAGGTGGAAGTCAGTTAGCTACCAACTTGGAGAAGATTTTTACTAGAGAGCTCCCCCTGCATAAAAACTTGCAAAGAAGTCCCATCACTGAAGATTTTTTGATGGGAGACCCTTTGAAGTTCGAGTTAGTCGGAAGCTTCAGCAAACAGTCGAATGGGAGAAAGAGTAGCGGAGTTTAAACTCTCTTTTTAAGAGAAGGAATTACTTATCTCAGGATCCCTTTTACTCCCTTTTATGTAGAGAGGGAGCAGCTGCCCGTTGTCACTGAGCTCAGTAACAACTCTAAAACATCTGCACCCATTAAAGATAATAGGGTGCCGGTTATGTGCATCTAGTGCGGATGAGAATTACACACATTATCAACAAGGATTATGTATGATGGTTGAGCCCACATGCACGTAATTGGGGGAAACAGCCTCAAAAATTTTAGATATATATATTCTACCTCAGTTGTCTATCGAGCATATCAGTACTCGTTGCTTACCGATACCAATCAATTGTATACTATTGATCAAGCCAGCTCTTTGATGCAGTAATATATTTTTTCTGAAGAGAGTCCAAATCTCCATATCGAGGTTCGTTGGTGATTTGATTGGTTGACATACGAGCTTGAGGTGGTTCTCCATCTAAGATCATGGATCCGACTACTTAAATCTAGGCCACTTTGTGGTCTTCTACCCTCTCTGCTCTTCCTTTGCTAGGAAGGTTATCAATATATATATAGAAGTGGCGAGTCATCTCATCTTCCATTCTGTTCAAAAAAATGGCTCGCTCCCCAATACTTGCCTTCACTCTCAAGTCTGAAGTGAGTCGCCGACTTCGAGCAATGAAAGTAGTTAGTCGAAGGAGCCATTTTCTATCATCAAAATTTTTTAAGGTGAAATATCTTCAGGTTGATGCCATACTCTTGTGCTTGCACTATGTGGAAGGTTCAAGATTTGAACTTTATGATGACTCTTCGATTAAAACATTGTGATTATAAAGGCATGGAAATTAAGGCAATGCACCAAAATCATTTAAAATTATTCGATCTGAGGATCTCTCATATATTAGTATAGCTTATAAGTAGTGGACACATGGTGAAACACATGTCTCCATAATTGATACGGATTACTATACTAGCTCAGTAGTTGACACATGTTGAGATCTCAGTTTGATGTATTGAACCATCACTGCAATCTGAGCTGTTGGTGATAATGTGAATAAGGGGGTCTTCTCTTTTTCTTCTATTTTCAGTCGACTACCATCGAAGAGAGTTTGTTGCTGCCGAAAAGAAACTCTGCTGCTCGTTTGCATCATTGTTGATGTTTCAGTGATCAACTCTGAGTCTTCTTTAAAGCTCCTAGTGATCTTCTCTTCTTCCTTTTTTTTATTGTATTTTTCCATAGGTTTTTAAGGATTTTCCTCTTAATTTTCTTATCGGTTTTTTATCTTAGTTCCAATTTTTTTTGGCATTTTCTTGATTTTTATTCTTCTTTCAATCTGTATGGCTTCTAACGATAGTAAAAGTCAAGGTGAAGATCCTCGGGTTGGTCGAGATTCTCAATCGGCTCCTCTCCAAATTAGGTCTAAAGTGATACTTCGAGCTACTACTGCTTCGGACTCCTCGACTCAATTCACGTATCCTAGTTCTGACTATTCAGATAGTCCCGAGCATAGGCCAACTAGTGAGCAATCCATCTTCATGGAGTTCGACATAGAAAACATCGAGGCTCAATACTGTATCTCAAATCAATTTTGACTGGAGCTGCCTGATCGAAATGACCAAGTTATAAATGCTCCTGAGGGCTACCTCAGGGTTTATAAGGAGTCCCTCCAAGCTAGACTTTATTTTTCTCTTTGCTCCTTCGTAGCCAACCTCTTCGACTTTTGCTATATAGTTCCTGCCCAAGTCAATCTGAATAGTATTTGGATGATTGTCATCTTTATTCTACTGTGTGATCTTCTTCAGATCTAGTCAAGGTGCTCACTCTTTTAAGCCTTTTTTACTCTAAAGAGGTACCCTCATAATAAGGGTTGATGGTATTTCTCTCCCTAAGGAGGCTGTTAGTTCATCAAAGGACTGTCTTTTTCATTCCATAGCTAAAAAAGATATTTTTTTTCATTTCTTTTGATTTCTCATGAGACTTTAGTTATGGTTGGAGTCGTCATCGAGTTTTTTCGAACAAACGAGCTGAGCGACTCCTTGAGGATAAGGAGCACTTCTATATCCTACAAGACATCAATCTGCCGTCACAGAAGGAGCTCGTGACTGAGCAGGCTCTATATAATGCTGAAATAAGCTTGATGTATCCTTAGGATATGGCCAATCTTCTTAACTTGTGCATGTACATTTTTATTTTTGAAAACTAATTTCTTATATTTGGTGTTGCAGCGATGAGGCTGACTTTAGAGTCTTTGAGATCCATCTCTAAAGAAGAGATCGAGCTATTCTAACGAAGAACCCTCCTCCTCAAAGAAGAAGTAGAGGATAGCTACTCTATCATCCGCATCGATGCTGATGATGACCTTGGGATCCTCCAGCAATGAGCTAGTCAAGATTGATGATAAGCCCAAGGTCATCGCCATAGTGCTCTTGAGGTCGGTCCGACCGACCTCTCCCGAGTTGAGCTGGGCCCAAAGCCCGACCATATACTAAGGCCCTTCTCTATCGATGCCAGCTCCAGCACCAAGAGCCATGCCATCTCCTTTTGTTCCAAATTCTTCAACTATGAGAGCCGAAGCCGGCCCCTTCTCATCTGTGATTGAGGAGGAGCTTGTCGCTTTATTGAAGGTAGTCTGAAAATCTGACTTCAGATTCTATGATGATTAACTCATCCAAGAGCTGATGCATATAGTTTTTTTATCGACCAATTGGTCGGCAAGCAAGACTCACCACATTGACAAGGTGATAAACTCAAGCTATACAAGGCTCATTTTGGTAAGTCTTCCTTTGCAACACTTTGGCTCCATTCTAATATTCTTGACTTAACGTTTTTGTCTTCTCTTTCCTTGTAGCTTCTTCATGACTTTGTCTCTTAGCAAGGGAGTCCTTGACTTCCGCAAACTGAGGTAGAAGCTGGAGAATGAGACCCATGCCACTAAGGCTTGGGATCGGGCTACAAAGGAGAAAGCAAGGAAGGCAGCCGAAGAATCATCTTAAGCCCGCTTCAAGCTTTAGCAAGCCCTTAACAAGATGGAGATTCTCGAGGGAGAGGTTGCCTTTTGAGAGGGCCACAGTCAATATCCAGCAGTAGAAAGTTACAGAGCTGGAGAAAGAGTTGAAAGCCAGCAAAGCAACTTGAAAGGCAACTAAGGAAAGGGTTGTTGCTGAGAAGTCGACCGCTGTCACCAAGGCCAAATTTTAGGCTATAAAGGAATGTTAATTTGCAGGATGATTCATATGCAAGATTAATCTAGTTACATTAACTACAGCAGAAGTAGAACATAAAAATATTTTTATATAATCTAAATATGCTAATATTAAATCACAATCATCTAGGACCATCTAACATGGATAAATAAATTTATGAATAAATTTGAAATTAAGAATAGGAAGAAAGAAAATATATCTGATCATTTTTTTCTGCTCTTCTTCGGATCGGATCTAACGGATGTGTAGGGTTCCTGTCATAGTCGCACAAGTATCCGACCTCCGTTGGTATCCACACGGAGATATTTCAATCAAAATTCTGAAGCTTTCGGAGTGCTATCTTTCTGGCACGCTTCATTCCTCAGCTTGGATCTGGATCTTTTTCTTTATATTAGTTGAAACAGCCCTATTATTGGATCCTAGGGATTGATCCCAATCATCAAGAAGAATCAACAACCCTTTCTTGATTTTTTTTCTCTTTCTAAAGGCTTTCTCTCAAATTTGATCTAGAAGGAGTGGAGCGTAGAGATGGAACAAGGAGGAAGGGAGGCATGAAGAAGGAATGGCGACAGGAAGGAGTCAGCGCACACTTCTATATAAGAAAAATTATCGCACGACATCAACCTCTTTTTTATTTTGTCACACAAAATCCTCTCCTTTTTCATACCAAAACATGACAAGAATTAATCCATAACTAACTTTAAATTCAAACTAAATTTAGTTAGGATAAAAACTTATCATATAGAGTCCTAACCAATCAAAAAGGTGGGCGCAACAATCCATACGCGCAAAGAAAGGATTGCACGAGAAAAGCCATCACCCCATTCCTCTTTTGATCGGCCAAGTGGAGAGAGAAGCCCAAAGAACCTAGACTTAAGAGATTATGTTCAATTGGGTTCAATTTGGGTTCAAATTGAACCCAATTCGAGCCCGATTCGAATCAAATTTGAAAGACTGTCAAATCTGATCCAATTAAAATTAAAATTCAAATCTAATTTGAATAATTAAATCTAATTAGTATTAAATTAAATCAAGTATAATTTAATTTAATTTAATTTAAATTAATTAAAATTTGATCCATAATTTAATCGATCCTAATTAAATTATAATATTTATAATTAAAATCTTCTGCTAACAATTAGCAGTTACTAAATCTGTAATACTTACAAATTAATTCAAATCATCAATCTAATTAGTAATTTGACTTTAATCCAAACCATTGATCGGGTCGAGCTCTTTTTATGTATGATCCCTCAGGTTATATTCTATCTGATAGTGAGACATAATGTGATCTCTATCACAGTATCATCGAAACTCCTTTTGATAGATTAGAATAATTTTAGCTCAACCAAACAAGGATTGTTGATCTGTAAACAATCCTAGTGAATTCTCACAATTCACTAATTATGTCTAGCAGTTTGTAGTGACAATCCAGCAGAATAAAAAAATTTTAAACCTCTAGATGCAGTTATCGTGTGATTCAGTCATTCTATCGTGAGCCTCGACTCGACGAAGATTATAGAGAACTCGTCAAATTTCATCGTCAGTCAAATATCAGATTGGCTCAACTCGAGTTCATATGTGAATCTTTTGAAATTTTTTTTTCAATATTCATACTTGCTTCAGTCGAAGACTTCCTGAACTTAGTCTTGCAAATCGCATAAGACTACTCATTTTCTATCAAGATTGATAGATTCTATTTAGATGCATCCTACTCCAAACAACGAATCTAAATCTACTGAAGCCAACATACACAACAAGGATCTGAATGGCTAAGAATTAAGTAAACGTATAGTCAAACTCAGTAGCCTTATTACAAATAGCCAATGCACCATAGATCAAAAGACTACTCACACCATTACAGCATCAAAAAAATTACTGATGAGTGAGTAAACATCCAAATGATTTCTCATATTGGTCATGCTCGATGCAAGTTATTTTCTAACAACCACCTACACTCTTACCTCAGTATTTCTACACTGCAAACTCGAAACTCATTAGTTCGAAAGGAAGATGATCTATGCACCGATCTTAAATAGATTGATCACTATCTTTCGTGATGATTCTACAATCGAAAGTATTTAGAAACTAACTACTAATAATATATGTCTCAAATTCTTAATATCTTAAGAATATATAAAATCATCTTTATTAATTTTTAGGACAAATCATGGACACATACACATGATTGAAAATAAAAATTATTCTTTATTAATAATAAAAATTTTATAAGTAAAAAATAGATTCTGAAATCATAAAATATGTCAGCCAATAATTGACTTCTAGGACACACATCTAACAAGAAATATAAGGCCTCTAAAGCTTTTGGAGCAGAGATCACCAAAAGTTCAGCATCAACCTTCATCATGGGCTTCGACCTCTACAAGGCACATGTAGCTCAACTCTTCTCTAAAGTTGATGGAAGTTGTCTGAACCCCGAGGAGAGCGAGGATGAGGCTGAGGAAAATGGTGCAATGTTGGCACCACTTTTAGAGCAGAGGAAGAAGGTGCAAATGTTGGCACCTCTTCTAGGGCTGATGAAGATGGTGCAAATGTTGGCACCTCTTTTGGAGCTATGCCTAAGGTCCTCACTGCTAATACTATAGCCAAAGTCATGCTCGAGCCTGCCTCTGAAGCCAGAGCTAAAGTCGAGGCTGAGCCCTCTATCAAGGAGATTCTTTAGAATGTTTTGCTTTCTTTTTTTTTTTGTAATCGAACTTTTTGTAGCTAAAATAGTTGTTATCGAAGTTTTAGACTTCAAGAAATGAATTTCACTTTCACTTCACTTTGTTTCTTATTTGCATGTCTTTGTGCCTTTTGCTTTAAGTCCTTGAGGTCGTAGTAGACTTTGAATCTCGAGTTCATATCGTAATCAAAGTAGATTTACATTCAGATATCAAAGCCCAAATTCATCTTGATTTGGGAGCTTCTCACTAGTTGAAGTAGTTCTTGTCGAGATCTACTAGCAAAGCTAGAACTTTTTATAGTCACAAGTCATTTTGTAGTTATCATCGGTTATTCAAAGTCAATTTTTGGTCAAGGTCAAAGTCCTTCAAGATTGACTACTTCTGATCTTGAATTTAGAGATTTCAACTTGGGTTAGGATATCTCCTCATGGTCGGTCTTCACTGAGCATATGTTTGGAGGTCCTAGTCAAAGTCAGAATATCTCCAAGAGGTCGGTCCACCAACCAAGTCAAGGAGGTCCAAGTTGGAACCCAAGTGTCTCCATATAGTAGATGAGCATTTAATAGATGAGTACTTATTTAAAGATCCTAGCCAAAGCCAGTGTCTCTAGGAAATTAGTCAAATCTTGATCTCTATTACTTGAAAGTTTAGTCTTTCCTGAAAGAGATTGATAAGAATAATATGTTTTATTGATATTTTAATAGTACAAGCTTGAAAGTTTACTGGTAATACATTCTCAAATTCTCAGTATTCCAAATCCAAGAAATAGTTGTGCCATCAATTTCTTTAAGTTTATAAGCTCCTACTTAAATATCTTTTGAGATTCAATATGGGCCATCCTAGTTCAGAGATAATTTGCACTATTCTATTGTGAGGGTGTCGATGGAGAGATAGGTTCTCGGTGCTATTGCTGTTGTTACTCCACCATCTTTTGAAGGCTTTATACTGTGGCAGTCAGATTCTGGACATATTGCACCAAAGTATTGAACTATTGTGGGTCTACCATCACTATTAGTTGAGACGGTCCCACTTTTGATGGTAGAATGGTTTGTTTGCTACTAGAAGGATTGATGTCATGATGTGTTGGATGCAACCCTAGTTCTCACCATCTCTCTTTCTTTTTTGCCTTTGTCATGCTTTATGAGGGAAGCAAGCCCTCTTTCTAGCATCAATTTGTTACTGAAAGTCTTTGGATTTTGAGATGGTCAAGCTCAGTAGTCTACTGAGATAGAAATCGGTCAGCTATCGATATGGAGAAGATATTCACCAGAGATCTCCTTCTTCATAAGAACCTGCAAAGAAGTCCACTCATCGAAAATTTTTGATGGGGGCCTCTGATGTTCAAATTAACTAGAGCTTCGACAAACAATCGAATGGGAGAAAGAGTAGCAGAGTTTAGACTCTCTTTTTAGAAGAAAAAATTACTTACCTAAGGGTTCCCTTTGATCCCTTTTACATAGAAGGGGAGTAGTTGCCTGTTACCACTAAACTCGGTAATGGCTCCAAAAAATCTATGCCCATTAAAGATAATGGTGCACTGGTTATGCGTGTTTGGTGCAGATCAAAAATATGTACGTTATCAGCAAGGATTGCGGCAGTTGAGCCCACATGTGCATAATTGTGAGAAATGGATACAAGATTTTTGGATATATGTATTCCACCTCAGTTTGTCTATCGAATAGATTACTCATCATCACTTATCGAGACCAGTGATTAGTTGTATACTATTGATTGAACTAGCTTTTCAATGTGGCACTATACTTTGTTTGGAGAAGATCCAGATCTCTATATTGAGGTTTGTCGATATCTAGTTGGTTGATGTATGAGCTCGAGGTTGTTTATTATCCGAGGTCATCAATTTGACTCTCTCTAAATTGAGATCATTCTAGAGCCTTCTGCCCTCTGCCCTCTTCTTTCATTGGAAAAATTATCGATACATGTAGAAGTGGCAAGTCACCTCCTCATCCGAAGGTCAATCCGTTCTGATCAGAAAAATGGCTCACTTTCCAATAGAAACTGTTGCAGTCATGGGATAAGGGGTTGAAGAGCTCAGATGGTTGGCTTATGCCTCTACGTCTACATAAGTAATGTATTGTCCATTCTGGCCTCTGGCACTATCGCATGGGGCCTCACAATTTTATCCTTCAAAAGATGCCTTACGTGGGAGAGAAAGTTGACTAAAGATGCCCCCACCTATACCACAACATAGCTCTCCAGTCAAGAGGGAGTATATATGGGGGCAGGAGGCATTCCTATAGATAGTGCCAATATTACGGTCATGGATAAAGGTGTCAGATAGCTTGGATGGTTGGTTTATACCTCTGTGCCTGCATACATGAGGTATTGTCCACTTTGGCCTCTGACGGTGTCGCATGAGATCTCACGATTTTATCCTTTAAAAGGCACCTCACGTGGAAGAGAAGGTTTCAATCTATATAAGTCATACTCTCTTTTAATTCATAACTAATGTAGAATTAAAGATGCCCCCACCTATATCATAATAGAAATGAATCAAGAACATATGCTCTCATTTTTTAAGTTTGAAAATCAATGAATATTATTCACCTTTTTTTTGGGTAGCAGAATATTATTCATCTTTAATAACCTTTTCAATGTTCATCAATCTTTTATCCTTGGCAATTTATATAATATAATTTTTCTTTCCTTAATTATTTTTTTGCCTAAATCAATAGTGGAATTTCACCTTAAATGGTCTATCAAACATTGATTAACCTTTTGTCTTCTTATTTACCGTAAGATTTTATTTTGTTATATATACTATTTATCTAATGTAATAGCATCTCAATTTAAAAATCAATATATGAATAAAAATTGTGATAGCAAATTGCCCTCTTGATCATTTTTTCTTGGTTTCTATTTTATAAAGATGATATGTGACATAGCACTTGCAAATATTCGTTCGTTTAAGAAGATTCTATGAAATAGAGTAGATTAGACAGTCAAAGATCAAAAGGAGGCGAATAAAATCATCATGAAAGAGTACAAAATTGACATTATCTATCTAAATTAGTGATTTAATTAATTACCATGGTGCATGAACCATTGTTATCATTTTATTTAATTACATAATATATATTTTAATAAGAAAGGAGTTAATTTTTTTAGTATGTTTTATATGGTATGTCCAATATATTGTTATAAACTTAATTAAGAGGCTTCAGATGACAATCAAAAGTCCAAGTAGAAGTCCATTCTGGAGGCAAAAATAATACCTCTACTATTATCATGCAAATTGCCATGTACTCTGATCTATTACTCCTAAGTCTATCTTTGATGAAGTATGAAGGATTTGCAACTTATAACCTATCTTCAGTGATAGGTTCGCATCCCTTTTTTGATAAAATATATACTCTTTTTTTGATAAAAATAAAAATATACTTAATTTTAATAATATTTGCTAAATAGATAGAGACAATATACAAGGTAGAAAATAAAAGTGGATTTATGAGATAGAAACCAAAAAAAATGATGCAACATTTCTTAATAGCATGTTTGTAATGCTAACACTATGTTAATTTCTCATGCTGCTCTCAATTCCAGCATGAAAATTAAGAAAATAAAGTATCACCTACCAAGATGATTTGAAAGAGGTCCATTAAAGTATCTAAAATGAGAGCTATCAAAACCAATCTTAACTTGATGACCATGAGTCCAAATAAATAAAAAGGTGTTGTAAAGGGGAGTATAAGTTGAACTAATATAAAGCTAAGCTAAGCTTTTTCATTACCTTTGCACTTGTATTTATCCAAAACCTATTTGAACTAAACTCATATTTGAATTTAGTAGAGCCCAAATGAGATATTAGTGAGCCAATCCAAGTTGCTTGTGAGCATCTAAGATTATTTATAGTCTTAGACAGCGCAAAAGAACTCAAAATTTGTTGGCAAATATAACAAACCCTTGGACAATGAAACAAACTTTGAAAAATTTCTCTCAAAATGTATTATTATATTAGTTGTCATTTAATGGTATCTATATAATAATAGTAAAGTAATACATATCTATTAAAGGTGATATTCTGTGTTGACATATCAGACCATGGGCTAATCTCTTAATAAGCCACATATCATCTGGAAATATGGGAGTGCAGGCTTGTGATACGTTGTGTTGCACGATGCGACAATCAAATAAGCTCGACCCTCTTTATGGGAGAAAGGAGGGAGGGAAGAGGAAAAGAGCAGCTTTTAGGAAGAAAAGAGTGAGCAAGAGAGAGATGATAGAGGGAGAGGGTGATGACAGTCAGAGAGAGGAGGCGAAGGAGGAATCATGTGATGTATAGGTGGTGATGGAGCTCTTTCGATTGATGGGTGTGGGAGAAGAGGAGTACGAGCCCCGGGTGGTCCACCGGTACTTCTTGGAGTTGGGCTACCACTATATCATTGACGTGCTCTTCAACGCCTAATTCGGAACAAAAAAAGAAGAAAGATTATTAGGCCGATCGTCGACTCCTCTCATCCTCCCATCCAGGCTTCCATGAATACGCCGGCAGCCTTATCGGATAAAGATGGCCGGACCTTTATCCTGTCGGTGCCACCCACGCCAAGCCGTCGACAACCACCAATTTTTTTATTTTTTTTTAAAAGATAAAGAACAGGAGGGAGGAGAGGAAAGAACCATCAGATCTTGATAAAATCGACAATTTTGCTCTCTCTCACAGTAGCTTAAAGGGTCTATCATCTTTGGTGCAGTCGGCAGTCTGTTGATTAAGCTCTTCTGACAGTCATCAAATGGGATTTGAAGGAAAGGAGTGCCAGTTTTGGGCTCCTTCTTCGTCAATATCCCATCAAGAAGAATCGCTCATCACTGGCTCATAGGTGATCGAGATGGCGATCTCAGACCGACCGTCGGTGATTGAGGCCGACCCCAAGCCTCATCAGCGATAGGTTTAGGAGGTTTATTGATTTATGTCACAAATTGACATAAAAAGTATCAATTAATATCTAAATTATCTAACTTTATTAAAAAATTGATACTTGTTATTATATTTTGCAGAAGAAGAGATCATCAATAGAAAGAACAAGGAAAGAGAATTCCAACGGCGCAAATTTTATGCAAAACGGAGTTAAATTGACCCAGGAATTGAAGAATGAAGAAAGAAGACTCAATTGGGTCAAATCCGAGTCAAATCAGATCAAAATTGATCAAAAATCAACTGATTTGGTGATCTGATTAGCCGCCTGGTCCACAGCAACAGGCGCGTGGACTATGGACCCATCGGCGCACCATAAACCCCCCTAACAACTCTCTAAAATCTCTTAGTCCCACATCGAAAGTTTTGAAAACCTTATAACCCCCAAATGCCTATAAAAAGCCCCCAAAGGCCCTTGTTTTATGTATTCTTCCTGGAGATCAAGCTTGTAACCCTAGATAGTGGGGTTTTTAGCTCTCTTTTCAAGCCTCGAGCTTTGAGGTTTTTGTAATAAATTTTTTTTATATATAAAATCTTATTTTTATGCAATTTCATCTCTTTACATTATGCAATTTATTTTTCTTGCAATTAGGATAGTTTAATTTATGCAATTTAATTTTATGCAATTAGGTTAGTTTAAATTATGCAGTTTAAATTTATGCAATTAGGATAGTTTAATTTATGAAATTAGGGTAGTTTATTTTTCTGCATTTAAATTTTGCAAGTAGATTTAGATCATGTCTAGCTAAGCATCCCTTCTAGGGTTTGCGATGAAGCTAGATCATGAGTAGGAATTTTACATAGAGTTCTTTCTTTTTCTTAGGGTTTCTTTTTCTTCCTCTTTTGCCAAGAATTTTTGATGAACTACAGTTGGGTCAGAGTCCCTTCATAGTTCATGCTTGATTCAGTGCATAGGAGGAGAAAACCCTAAGGGATCCTAGTTACTACTCCCCTGTAAAGAATCTTGATGGATTATCGTTGGGCCTTAGTCCCTTCATAATCTATGCTTGGGAAAGACAAGAGGAGTAGTCGTTAGGATCAATAAGAAAAATTCTAGGTAGAATTCCCTAATCTAGATCTAGTGGATTCAAAAAACCCTAGATCCTTAGTCTTATTGTCTTTAGCAAACAACTTTCGACTTTCGATTTTTGTTAAAGCTCGCTTGAGCATAGATTTGAAAATTATTTTTAAAATCAAGTCTCTGTGGGATCGACCCGTACTCGCTGGTCGTGCTACTCTGCACACCGTGCGCTTGCGGTTTTATTTACAAATTTTAAGATTTGCACATCAAGTTTTTGGCGCCGTTGCCCGGGAATCTGGCGTTTTAAATTATTTTCAAATATTTGTTCTTCGTGCGTTATAACTCTCTTTTTTTTTTCTTTAGGTTTCTATATTTAGTTGGTGATTGCTGGAAAACTCAGGTACGCTTCTAATTTCTCTTTTATTATTTTTAGTTAATTACTTTTGCTTTTAGACCTAATCATTTGAATTTACTTAATCATAAAAAAAAAAAAATATATAAAACAAAACAAAAGACATTTCATAATCGTGAAGTAAAATATCAAAATAAAAAAAAAATTCTAAATTAAAATCTTTTACATTCTTGGTCATCTTGTTTATTTGTATTTGCATTTTCATAATTAATCTAAGGGCATCAACCCATTAACAAGATAAGGTGGGGATTTCATTACCCTTCCTTAGCCCAAAAAACCATCTCCATCATATTGCATTACCTAGACTTTTAATCTTAAAATCAATTAGACGTCAACCTTAAGGAATTCGAGCTCAATAGGACAAGGAACCCTAAGAGTTCTACCAAGTTTGAGTTGTTTGATTAGTTGGTGTCTAGGCAAGTCCCTGAGGGTGGTTTGTTAAATTGGTTCAATTGCTGGCCTGGCCAACTCGTTTGGTATCTAGAAAGGCAACGATGAGTGAACCTCCCACCTCTTATACTTACCTGGCTAACTAGTTGATCAATCTCCACTTGGAAGGTTTGAAGGGTCATCTTGGAACAGTTAGGAGCTGTCTAGATTTAGGTTAACCCTAGGATAGATTGAGTTTAATTTATTGATTCACTTGTTTGAAAAAAAAAAAAATTAAATTAATTTGGTTACTTTTCTTTAGATTTAGGACTCCTTAGGATTTTCTCTTTAGAACTTTTTCTCTTTTCTTTCTTTTCCTTATACATAAAAATTTTATTAAAAAAAAAAAAATTGTATAAACATCGAGAACCGTACACTTCGTGTGTGGAGAAGAGTGTCGGGTCGTCTAGTTAGAATTGAGTCAATTCCTGTTGTTCCAATGGCTGAACCAATCCAACCCATGACCCTTAAGGATTTGTGTTATCCAGTTGGCTCCATCCAACCATCTTGTATCAGGTTGCCACAACCCACAGCTAACAATTTTAAAATCAAACCTCAAATCATAAATATGCTTCCAAAATTCACAGGATTAGAGGATGCTTATATATTTATTAGAGAATTTGAGGAGGTATGTGCAACCATGAAACTGTAATTAACAGAGGATGAGGTCAAACTTAGATTAATCAACTTTGCCCTTAAGGACAATGCTAAGAAGTGGCTTTATAGTCTGCCAAACTATTCTGTCACTACCTGGGAGGGCTTTGTGAGAATATTTTTAAAAAAGTATTTCTCCCATCATAAAACAGCTAGGATTAGGAATGAAATAAATCAATTTTACCAACTAGCTGGTGAATCATTTTGGAAGTACTTTGATCGTTTCAAGAATCTTTTGACCCAATGCCCACACCATGGAATAGAAACTTGGAGACTATGCCAGATCATCTATGAGGGGTTAGATTCAAACTCAAGAACCATGCTAGAGTCCATGTGCCAAGGCCAATTTATGGACAAAGAAACTACTGAAGCTTGGCAATTCTTAGAAGACCTAGCCGAGAAAAATTTACAGTGGGAAACAACTAGGGAACCTGATAAAGCTACACCTTCAAGAAGAGGAATGCATCAAATTCAACCAACCCTAGCATCAGAGGCCAAGATTGCAACCTTAACACTTAGATTGGAAGCCTTAGAATTACAGAGACCAGCCAATGTAAATCAAATATCTGCACCCATGTGTAAAGGGTGCAATGCACCAGACCATGTCTTAGAAGAATGTTCCTACTCGAATGAGTGTGCACAGGTGAATGCCACCTATCAAGGACCATTGAACAATCCTTATGCACCCACATATAACCCAGGTTGGAGGAATCACCCGAATTTCTCATGGTCCCAGAATCCTAATGTAGGCAATCCAAATTTCAATCAGCAAAATCTAAGGTCCAACCCAGTAATGAACAACCCGCCAGGCTTCCATGATAATGACAAAAAAATTACCTCTTTAGAAAAAAGCCTAGAAGCCATGATGAAGACACATACCAGCTTTATGCAAACCACGGGTCAACTCATAAATAATAACACCCAAGCTATAGCCCGTCTGGAAATGCAAGTAAGTCAGCTGGCTTCGACCATTAGTGAACGAGAACATGGTAGGTTACCTAGCCAACCTGAGCCAAATCCTAGGAACCAAAATGGTCCACGACCCCAACAAGGAAACCAAGTTAATGGTGTAAATGCCATTCATACCTTAAGATCAGGAAAACAAATAGACAATAAGGTAGTTGCACTTGATGATATAGATGACTCATCTGCCGAGTCAACTTCTAAAACTACTACCTTTCAACCTCAAGCACCAGAAACTGAAAATTCACCTAGTCCAGTACTTAAAAGTCCTAGAGCTCCTTTTCCAAACAGACTGAAATCCAATAAATCTGAACATTTAGACAAAATTTTAGAGGTATTTAAACAAGTCCAAGTTAATATTCCTCTTTTAGATATAATCCATCAGGTTCCAACTTATGCCAAATTTTTAAAAGATCTCTGCACTAGGAAAAGGACCACTAATGTACCAAAGAAAGCATTTTTGGCTGCAAGTGTCAGTTCATACCTATCTAGCCATGTGCCAATTAAATATAAGGACCCTGGAGCTCCAACAATTTCTTGTGTTATTGGAGAAACCAATATAAAAAAGGCCTTGCTAGATCTAGGAGCTAGTGTGAATATCCTTCCATATTCGGTGTATGAACAACTAGGATTAGAAAAACTTCAACCTACTGGGATCACATTACAGTTAGCCGATAGATCTCTCAGGATCCCTAAGGGAATGGTCGAGGATGTTCTGATAAAGGTTGAAAATTTCATTTTTCCTGTAGATTTTATTGTTTTAGAGACTGAGCCAGTTGCGAATCCTAAAGGACATATACCTGTCATTTTAGGAAGACCATTCTTAGCTACGGCCAATGCTAAAATCAATTGTCGAAATGGTCTAATGAAGTTATCCTTTGGGAATATGACCATTGAGCTTAATGTTTTTAACTTAGAACGGAATCCTCTTCTCATGCTGATGTCAATGTAGTCCAAGATGGTATTTATGAATCCATTGACATTAGTGATGATGAAGTCGACCTAGAGTCTAACCCCTGGTTAATCCATGAGTCTGAGGATGTCAATGAAATACTTAAAGAAAATCAGATTAATCAAGAATCGACACTTCCTACTGAACCAATCATTGAGATGGTGAAACCATCACCTAAACCATCGATAGAGGAAGCACCCATTTTAGAACTGAAACCCCTCCCAGAACATCTCAAGTATGCATATCTAGGACCCAAAGAAACTTTGCCTGTAATTATTGCATCAGACCTAGATCCCAAGCAAGAGGAGGAGTTAGTGTCAGTTCTAAAAGCAAATCAGGAAGCAATAGGTTGGACCATAGCAGATATCAAAGGAATAAGCCCTTCTATAGTTCAACATAGAATATACTTAGAGGAAGAGGCTAAACCAACAAGAGAAGCCCAAAGAAGGCTTAATCCATTATGAAGGATGTAGTTAAAAAGGAGATTCTGAAACTCCTAGATAGTGGAATAATTTATCCTATTTCTGATAGCTCTTGGGTAAGCCCAGTTCAAGTAGTACCCAAGAAATCTGGGGTAACAGTGGTCCAAAATGATGCAAACGAACTTATCCCAACTAGGACCCAAACGGGATGGAGGGTCTGTATAGACTATAGAAAGTTGAATGCTGCGACAAGGAAAGATCACTTTCCTTTGCCATTTATTGATCAAATGTTGGAAAGACTAGCCAGACAAGAGTTTTACTGTTTTCTTGATGGATACTCCGGTTACAACCAGATCCCCATAGCCGCTGAAGATCAAGAAAAGACTACATTCACCTGTCCATTTGGTACTTTTGCCTATAGACGAATGCCCTTTGGACTATGTAATGCACCGGCAACTTTCAGAGATGCATGATCAGCATTTTTTAGATATGATAGAACGATTTCTAGAAATTTTTATGGATGACTTTTCTGTTTTTGGTCTAACCTTCTCCGAGTGTCTGAATCACCTGCAATTAGTTCTAGAACGATGTAAGGAGAAGCACCTAGTTCTCAACTGGGAAAAATGTCAGTTTATGGTCAAACAGGGAATAGTTCTTGGCCATGTCATTTCTAAAAAGGGATTGAAGTGGACAAGGCCAAAATAGATCTAATTGCAAGTCTTCCACCACCTAAATCTGTGAAAGAAATACGTTCATTTTTAGGTCATGCTAGATTCTATAGAAGGTTTATTGCCAACTTTAGCAAAGTAGCACGTCCACTGACTAATCTTTTGGCAAATGATACCAAATTTGAATTTACTCATGAGTGCTTGGAATCCTTTGAATTTCTAAAAAATGCACTTGTATCAGCTCCAATCATTCATCCTCCTGTCTGGTCTGAACCATTTGAATTAATGTGTGATGCGTCCGATCATGTTGTGGGCGCAATCTTAGGTCAACGAATAAATAAGCTGCCTAGAGTGATATATTATGCAAGTAAAATCTTAAATGATGCGCAGCTTAACTACACCACAACTGAGAAGGAGTTCCTTGCGTTGTCTTTGCTTTAGAGAAATTTAGATCTTATTTGGTTGGGACCCACACCATTGTTTACACCGATCACTCAGCCATTAGACATCTCCTAGCAAAGAAGGATGCAAGGCAGTTTAATCAGATGGATTTTGCACCTTCAAGAATTTGACCTAGAAATTAGGGACAAGAAAGGCACTGAGAACGTTGTAGCAGATCATTTGTCCCGAATTCCAGTTGCACCATCTAGTGAACCACCCATCAATGAATCTTTCCCAGATGAGCAACTCATGTCTGTGTCTACTGAACCTTGGTTTGCTGATATTGTAAATTATTTAGCCATAGGCAAGATACCTTCTCATTGGACTAAGCAGGATAAATATAAATTCTTTGCCCAAGTGAAGTATTTCATTTGGGATGATCCTTATCTTTTTAAACAATATCCTGATCAAATTATTAGAAGGTGTATCCCAGATAACGAAGTCATGAATATTTTATCTTTTTGTCATGATCAAGCATGTGGGGGTCACTTCGCGTCTAAGAAAACTGCTGCTAAGGTTCTCCAATGTGGTTTTTATTGGCCCAATTTGTTTAAGGATGCTTATGAATATTGTAAAAGTTGTGCTCAATGTCAGAAAATGGGTCGAATCACCAAGCGACACATGATGCCACTCAACCCAATCTTGGTAGTTGAAGTTTTTGATGTTTGGGGAATCGATTTCATGGGACCATTTCTAAATTCTTTTGAAATAAATATATTCTAGTAGCAGTTGATTATGTTTCAAAGTGGGTAGAAGCAATTGCATGTAGAACACCCGATAGCAAAATGGTCATTAAGTTTCTTAAAGAAAATATTCTCTCCCGTTTCGGTATTCCTAGGGCAATCATTAGTGATCGAGGAACCCATTTTTGTAACCGACCTTTTGCAACATTGATAAAAAGTATAATGTCACCCATAAATTGACTACACCATATCATCCTCAAACTAGTGGACAAGTTGAAGTGTCAAACCGACAAATCAAACAAATTCTGGAAAAAACTGTTAGTGCCAATAGAAAGGATTGGTCTTTGAAATTAATTGATGCACTTTGGGCATACCGAACCGCTTTCAAGACCAATCTAGGAATGTCTCCTTATAGGATTGTGTTTGGTAAACCATGTCACTTGCCTATTGAGATAGAACACAAAGCCATGTGGGCCATCAAACAACTAAATACAAATTTGAACGACATTGGAAACCATAGAAAGCTTCAGTTGAATAAATTAGAAGAACTTAGAAATGAAGCCTATGAAAATACAAAGATATACAAGGAACGAACCAAAGCATTTCATGATCAATCAATTATGAGAAAAACTTTTAATATCGGACAAAAGGTACTCTTATATAACTCTAGATTACATCTGTTTCCAGGAAAGCTTAGGTCTAGATGGACAGGACCATTTTTAGTAAAGGAAGTCTTTTCACACGGAGCTGTTGAGATTGAAAACCCAAGTAATGGTGTTATCTTTAAAGTTAATGGTCAACGATTAAAACCATTCTTGGAATTACCTGTCAAGACTATTGAAGATGCCATGGTTCTTTATGAACCAACTTATTCTGATTAAGTTGCTTCGAGGTTTGGTCTGGCTGAAGACATAAAACTTAGCGCTTCTGGGAGGCAACCCAGCTTATTTAATTTCTAATGCTTTCTTTGTTTTCAGTTTGCTTAGGACAATTAAATTAGATAAACTCCATTGGGGACAATGTCGGTCAAGTTGGGGGGAGAGCTTGAACAAAATCAGGTGTTATCATTTCCTTTTCCTTCCACTATGAGTTATTTCTTGCATTTAATATATTATGTAAAAAAATAAATAAATAAATATATATATATATATATATATGAAATAAATTAATCTATAAAAGAAATAAGAGTAAGTTAGAAAGTATTTGCTAATGTAGTGAGTCACGGAGAAGATTAGCTGGTTAGACTCTTGGTGGCTTAGGTCATTTAAAGACTATTAGCACTTCCAATTGCACATGCACACTAACAAGGTAAAGTAGGTGTTAATTGTAAGGTCAATTAAGGATTTGAGTATTATTTAAATTAGATAATTTTCTCTACACCTCAATTGAAGAAATTTGAATTTAAGGAAAGAGCTACCTGCCTGAAATAAAATGCAAAACACAGAGTAAATGTGGATTGCCCTAAGCCTAGTAACCGGGTCTCTTCACCTAAGTCAAGTGTTGAGATTCACGTCAAACGGTGGTGGGAAGGCCAGGATGCTCAGCAAAAAAAAAAAAAAAAAAAAAAAAAAAACAGTGTGAAAGCTACCTTAGTTCTTTGTTTAATCTGGGGTGTATAGAAAATTAATCGAACTAAGTTATGAAAAATGATACAATTGGCCTGTACAAGTTAATACTGAAATACTAAGTTAGTTATCACTCACACAAGTGCTATAAAACTTTAAGTGTACTCTAAGAAAGCTTCTAAGTAGACCGACTACCGATTCTAATTCGAAGCTCATTACTTAGTAATACTAGAAAACTTCTTGAATTTCGATCTTAAATTAATTTGCAAAGGAAGGATCTTTTTGAATTATGATCTTATTTTGGTACATTGCTAAGGGACTAGCAATGATTAAGTTGGGGGCTGTGATTTATGTCACAAATTGACATAAAAAGTATCAATTAATATCTAAATTATCTAACTTTATTAAAAATTGATACTTGTTATTATATTTTGCAGAAGAAGAGATCATCAATAGAAAGAACAAGGAAAGAGGATTCCAACGGCGTAAATTTTATGCAAAACGGAGTTAAATTGACCCAGAAATTGAAGAATGAAGAAAGAAGACTCAATTGGGTCAAACCCGAGTCAAATCAGATCAAAATTGATCAAAAAGCAACTGATTTGGTGATCTGATTAGCCGCCTGGTCCACAGCAATAGGCGCATGGACCATGGACCCATCGGCACACCATAAACCCCCTAACAACTCTCTAAAACCTCTTAGTCCCACATCGAAAGTTTTGAAAACCTTATAACCCCCAAATGCCTATAAAAAGCCCCCAAAGGCCCTTGTTTTAGGTATTCTTCCTTCCGATCAAGCTTGTAACCCTAGATAGTAGGGTTTTTAGCTCTCTTTTCAAGCCTCGAGCTTTGAAGTTTTTGTAATAAATTTTTTTTATATATAAAATCTTATTTTTATGCAATTTCATCTCTTTACATTATGCAATTTATTTTTCTTGCAATTAGGATAGTTTAATTTATGCAATTTAATTTTATGCAATTAGGTTAGTTTAAATTATGCAGTTTAAATTTATGCAATTAGGATAGTTTAATTTATGAAATTAGGGTAGTTTATTTTTTTATATTTAAATTTTGCAAGTAGATTTAGATCATGTCTAGCTAAGCATCCCTTCTAGGGTTTGCGATGAAGCTAGATCATGAGTAGGGATTTTACATAGGGTTCTTTCTTTTTCTTAGGGTTTCTTTTTCTTCCTCTTTTGCCAAGAATTTTTGATGAACTACAGTTGGGTCAGAGTCCCTTCATAGTTCATGCTTGATTCAGTGAATAGGAGGAGAAAACCCTAAGGGATCCTAGTTATTACTCTCCTGTAAAGAATCTTGATGGGTTATCGTTGGGCCTTAGTCCCTTCATAATCTATGCTTGGGAAAGACAAGAGGAGTAGTCGTTAGGATCAATAAGAAAAATTCTAGGTAGAATTCCCTAATCTAGATCTAGTGGATTCAAAAACCCTAGATCCTTAGTCTTATTGTCTTTAGCAAACAACTTTCGACTTTCGATTTTTGTTAAAGCTCGCTTGAGCATAGATTTGAAAATTATTTTTAAAACCAAGTCTCTGTGGGATCGACCCATACTCGCTGGTCGTGCTACTCTGCACACCGTGCGCTTGCGGTTTTATTTACAAATTTTAAGATTTGCACATCATCAACCCTAGATTAGTCATCCATATTGTATTTTAATCTTTTTCAAATCCTGTGGCCATGACATGGATTGCCCCGATCGAGGTCTTACTCAATTGAAATATAATGATATATCAACTCTTGAAATATGGAGGGGTCAATCCCATCTTGATCCACACATCGACTATCATAAGTACTTGATTGTGCCAAGAAATCTTTCATCACTGAATTAAAAATTCAGATAGTTCGACATCAAAGCACAATGAGTTACTTGCAAGTCACCATGGTGATCTCAGATCGGAGGAACACTTACGCCCATATTCTTTGCGAGCAACCCTTGATAGTAGAGTACTCTGTAGGTGAGTCACTTGTTCAGTGACGATATTTTCCAACATCTCACCTGTATGCCACACCAGTGTTTCTATACTCCTTGATTAAGAGGATAATCAATTTATATGACACACAATAATCTACACTCGATAAACATCATCATCCTTTAATGATATATCATTTGGTTGTGAGCATGTTTAAGAACTATTCGATAAATCATCCTTTATCGATTGTCATATAGTTTTAAGGACTTTATCACAGCATTAGAGTTCTATAAGGAAGATGTACATCTTGTAATGAAAAATATCAAATAATATTTATTAATTCATAATTTATATATAAATTATAAAAAATACAATCATCTAAATGATTGGCTTTAGGATATATTTTCTAATAGTACCTTTTATAAGGCCAAATCGAGTCCTATTCCCATCCAAATCCATATATAGACTCCCTGAAAGAAGAGTGCCCTATAAGCCAATCACATGAATGATGCGATGGGACTTTTTTTTGCAAACTTCTAACTCATGTATCGACATATTTTATTTGATAATAAAATGAGGCATTGATTCAACATTCCAACTACATCTTACTATGTTTAAGATTATAATGAACCCCAAAGATTAGGACAATGATTTTAGGAGATATGAATGGGTTGTTAAAAAATATATCCCAAAAGTCAATCGTCAAGCTATTGACGGTTGAGCAACATTGTATTGTAATTGATTTTTAATAAATAAAATATATTTTTGGCTTTTTCATCATAAATTTTCATCTTTTAATGAATTCTGTTATTGTGATGAAGTCCTTAAGACTATTTAGGTTCGATAAAGAGAGGATTTATCGATTAGTCCTTAAAACTGTTCATGACCAAATGATGGGCTGTTAATAAGGACGACAGCTTCTATCGAGCATAGGTCACTGTAGGCCATATGGGTTGGTTGTCCTCTTAACCAAAGAGTATGGAGACACTGGTATGGCATACAAGTGAGATGTAAGGATACATCATCATTGAACGTGACCAACTTCAGAGCATTCTGCTATCGAGAATATCTTTGATGGGATATAGGTATAAGTATCCCTTAGACCTGAGATCGCCTCAGTGACTTGCAAGCAACTCATTGTGCTTTGGTATTGGACTAACTGAATTTTTAATTCAGTGGTCGAAGGCTTCTGAAAACAATCAAGTACTTACGAAGTCAGAGTGTAATCGAGATGGGATTGACCACTCCAAGAGTTGGAGAAGAATGAGTCACTGTATTTCAATTTAGCAAAATCTTGGCCAGGGTAATCCATCAGATGGATTTGATATTTTGAAATACAATGTGGACAACCTGATCAGAGTTGACAGTTGAACTTTGAGGTGTCCTATGAGCATTTTGGTTAAGGAGATGAATTATATGAAAACTATATCCACATGGGTTCTAAGGATGTTTTCTACACATTCGATCTATTCGGCCGTCGGGTACCATTGCTAGATGATCACTTCGATTGGTATAAAAATTTATTTCTGTGCTACCGACTTAGGTTCGGACCTATGAGGTCACACACATTAGAGTTCATGATTCGATTGGATGGTTGATCAACGATTAAGAATCATTCTAAGATTAAACGGTCAATACGATTGATATTTAACCTAGTGCAAGTGTTGCAGGAGGATCAATTAGCAATTCAATTGCTAATTGACTTAATTTGATTAAGCCAATGAGTTGAGATTAAGTCTAATTGAATATATTTAATTAAATTTGATTTGGACTAGATTGGATTAAGTCCAATTGGTTTATTCGATAAGCCAAGTGCAAGAAAAAATTAGTCCTAGTTCAATTAGGACTTCGATCAACCTAATTTTTAATTTGATTAAAAAATTAAATCTAATTTAAATCTAATTTAATCTGATTAAATTAAATTTTTAATTGGATTAAGATCTATTTTAATTGAATTTATTTGGTTTTGATTTAATTTAGTTTGAGAAACCAGAGTGGAACAAGACATAGATTGAATCCTAGTAAGACTAGGATTCCACCTTGCGCCAATTTAGCCCCCACGCCCACTCTCTCTTATCCCACCCCCACTCTCTCTTATTTTGTGTGATAAAACTTCTCTCCCAGGTCTTCACACATGCTCAAAACTTTTCTCTCTTTCTCTCTTACATGGAAAGTGGTTGTGGATCAAGTCAAAGTAGGAATTAGTTTGGATTTCAAATTCTATGAGATAGAGTTTTAGGAAATCAAAATTCTTTCCTTATGGCACTGATTTTATCTAGATTTTTTTAAATATTTTTGTGGCTTTTATGACATATAATATGCACCCTTTGCTGGTAGTCCACACATAAAAAGAAAGAGGGGGCACCCAAGAGTTGGGCGCCCCTTGTCTTGCCATGTTTGGATAATCCTTGACTAGGTATTTGACCTAGACAAGGACTCTATCATATCCCTCTATTTAAAATAAATTTTTTTATAAAATTTTTGAAAAAAATAGAGAAAATAGAGACCTTTAGGGTGTGTAAAAATTAGGAAGAAAGAAGGTTGGGGTGTGGAGATACAATAGACACAAGACTAGGTGTCTAGGTGAGAGAAAAGAGAAGAAGAAGAGGGTCTTCTTCTAGGGTTGCTGTGTTCACCTCTTTCCTTCCTCCATCTTGAGTTTTCTGAGAGTGTCTCAGATCTAAAACTCTTTCTCCTACTTCTCATCTTTGGAAGAGTCCTAATCAAGAAGAAGGAGGCATCTGATCGACTATCGAAGAAGGATCAGTGCAGTACTAGCATACTGTGCTAATTTTCTGGATCAGGACTTTTGATCGTGATTCGTGGGCTCATGTGGATGACTCCTAGAGGTCGGATGCATGTTCGGCTCACAACATCATCCTCAAATTCGGATAAGAAAAGTTAGAACGTCTAACTTGCAAGGTAATAGATTTGATCTATTATATTTTACATGCATTAGATGTAGTATAGAAATATGTTGATATGATCAACATGTAGTTCTTGCTCTTTATATTTTAATTTCTGATTTAATATCATGTAATAATCAGGTAATAAAATCTTAGATCTAAGAATTCTCTAATTTTGTAAGATAAATTATGATTTATTTTAGTCTTCCGCTATCTGATCTTGAAAAAATTTCAAGATCTAACCTTGAAACCCTACATCTGGTTTCTTCAATTGGTATCAGAGCCTAGGTTGTTTATTACATGATTATTTATACATGCTTAGATTATTTCTTAGATTAGATCTAATTTATAATCTGATTGTTAAAACTAAAATTAAAATTTTTAAATCAATCATGAGCTGTAGGTTGTCCTGCTGTAAGGTTTACGCCTTACAATGCAAAGGTTGTCCTAGTTCGTGTAGATCTATTCTTAATCATAAATTTGTTAGATATGATCTAGATTAAATTTATGATTTATTAAATTAAAAAAATATTTAAATCTAAAATAAAATCTCTTTATTAATAATTTTCGTGCAAAGAACCATCATATATTTGTCTGAAAAATTTGTGCAGTTTAAAGTTGAAATTGTTTCAATTACATGAACCTATTAAGATTAGATCTAAAGTAGTTTCATGCTTATTTCACTTGCATTTTGATTATGAATCAAACATGCAATTTGGTTGGTAGAATCATATTGTAAAAATATTTTACAAATATAAAAATTATTTTCGAAAAGCCGAACCCCAACCCTCAGTCCAAAACTTAATTGAGAATTAAGAAGTTGTTTGATTAGGTTCTAGGATTGTGAATTGAAGAACCTAAGACACAAACCATAATACATTGGGTTAATGGGTTAGTGAGAATTAGGTCCATTAATTGGGTTAGACCTAAGGTTAGATTAAAGATGGACTTAATTAGAGAATTGACTAAATCTAATCAATTGTTATCTTAGATTAGGTCAAGAATTCTCTAGATCAATTACAATAGTTGTAGTTGGTCAAGTTCATGTCTTTAACGAGAACCAAATAGACTTGATTCTTGGCTAAGTGGTCTAGCACGAACTGTTAAGTTGATCTAATCAAAACTAATTAAACCAGTTGGTGTCTAAGGTAAACCAGACCGATGGTTTTTAATTGGCAGCCCGCTTACCTGATCATTTCTGATGGTATCTAAGGCAAGCTTTGGCAGACCCTCTCACTGATCGAACTTACCTGACCTCTTGATGAAATTATATTTTGATCGGATCACTTGACTATTCGAGCTGACCCATGTTAGCTAGATAAATCAGTATGACTGATTTAGGTGCTCCTAGACCAGTCCTTTTAATGGTCTCCTTAAGCTGACTTGGTGAAGCTAGTGGGAGGATCATGATAAGCTGGTTCATCTGACCTTCTCCTCTAAATCAATTAAATCTTTTAAAATTATTAGGTCCTTAAAATGAAATAGTTATGGTAATAACTAGATCATAGCCTCTCATTAAGTGGATGATACTGGATCCATCAATTGGATAATCATTGGAGGCCCAAAGGCCTGGTGCTTATCGACTGATGGAATTATCATTCATAATATAATTTCTTGACTGCATCTTTCTAAATGGTGCTTAGGTTAGCCAATCAAAGTTGGGCCTAATCATTTATTAGCTAGATGGGCCAAGTATGGTCATGTTAATGGTTGGACCTAACTAGAACTTTTCAATAGAGGCCAAAGCCTACTGATTAGGGACTGGAGCAAAATTAAAATTACTAAAAATTATTTAGAGAAACAATTGGTTATGAATCTACCCTTAGATGTATATGGGTTGGCCAACTAAAGTTGGACTTGTGTGCAGTCTAAGTGAATTCTAGTTTCCACTAAGGAATTAGGGTAATTCCTCGAATTGGAGGTAGAGTCTACCAATTCAAATAAAATAGTGAGAGAAACCTTTTGATTAAAGTCTAAATCTTTAGGTTTAATGAATTAATTACTAATTAGGTTATGGTTTTTCTTTGTACAGATATGGTCACTTTTCTATCGCTCTGATCATTGTTGGACAATGATAAGTTGGTGGGATCCAACTTTGGTAGCTGGTACCGAAAGTTGAAGATAGTCCTGAAGCATGAACGGATCCTATATGTGATAACGGATCCTGCACCTGAGGAGCCAGCTGTCAATGTACATGGAACAGTCAGAGATACTTACCAGAAGTGGCTCATGTTAGATGTGTGCCCTAGATGCCAGATTGGCTGACATATTCCTATACAAATCTAAGGGCAAATTTATAATTTTGACTATAAATCAATAAATAGGTTATTGTTCTATCACATTGTGTATATTATATCTGTGATACATCCTTTGAGTTAGTAAGAATGTCAATTCATATTTTCAAGAGTTAGTCGGAATGTACAATGAGCGAGAGTACACCTCTATTTGTGCTTATCCAATGTTGGTGCCATCTTTTGGAGATAAGGTGGGGTTATTATCTGATATGATCAGATGACATCACTCTACCAATCAGAATTTTTCTAAAATTTATTGAAATTTTTTGATTGGTTGAATGATGTGGCACTGCGCAGCATACAGGGTCTATATAAACCCTGCTGCGCCTAGGGTTTCAAGGTAGAAGTTGTTTTATGCACAAAACCCAATAGCTACTACACCCTCCCCTCTTCTCCATATCCTCCATGCTCTCCTTCCTCCCCTCTTTATGTCCAAAGAGTTGGACGTCCATCTGGCAAAGATCCAAGGCGTGGTGATGCCTGGAACAAAAGGCTGCAGGACTTCTTCGACAGGCTGCTGCTCCAACTTCAAGAAGACTTTTGAAGATCTTCCTAATCAGATTTAGATCTAATTTTTAGAGAATAGATTTGTGAGGAGAAGACATTCTAGGTCTTGCTTGAGTAGATACTGGTAGAGGCCAGGTGCTTGCGTGGCTACATCAGAACCTCGGGCTGTGCAGAGATCATCTACAGGGTAATCAGATTACCCTTGAGGTATTACTTATTTCCTCATCCCTTTTAGATTTATTTTAAACTTAATATTAGATATTAAAATTAGATATAGAGATTTAAATCTGAAATATATATAGGATAATTTTTTTTAAAAAATTATTCTACCCCAGATTTGATGAAATCTGGAAGATCCTACGAGGAAAAACGGTTTTCCTCCTTCAACTGGTATCAGAGCCAAGTTGTTGGATCTATTTCAGATCTAATTTATATCTGATTTTAATTTTTATTTATCTGATATTAAAGATTTTAGATATCACATCAGATATAATAGAATCTAAAATCAAAATATTTAAAATTAAATCTAAGAAGATCTAACATGCATGAGATGCATGACTAGACTAAGATTAGTTGAATCTATGAACAGTCTTAAGTTTTATATTTTAATGAGATTAAAATATGAATTAAATTTAATTTATTTTTTATTTTTTTTGATATTATAATTATTATAATTAGATCAAAAAATAAAAAATAAAATTTTAATTATTTCATAAAATTGATCTGTTGCATGCCTAGACTAGTTGGAGAATTATTCTAGTAACTTATCTAGAATAGTTTTATTTTGAATAGTTTAATTTAAATTCTATTTTTTAGATATTACATGTGATGTATCAGATCTGAAAGCATGTTAATTAGATCAATTTTTGATACATGAGATGTATGCAAAGCATGTATTAGATAGATCTTAAATTGTATATGAGATATGTAAATTTAGATCTAACTAGTTTTGTAGTTAAATTTATATTTCTGATTAAGGTATTCCTCATGGCCGTCCGGTCATAAGAACAAAGTAAAATTTTAAGACCCTCTCTTTTCATTCAATGGGATGTTCATATGACGTGTAGGGGTGCCACGCGTTCATCCTTAATTAGAAATCAAAACTTACTTTTCTGCAAAATCCTAGATCCTGAAATCTTAAGATTTATTTTACATATTTTATTTATGAACTCAAACTTAATTAATGAATTAAGCTTATGAAATTAAGTTAGATCTAAAATTAAGAATTTCAGATCTAAGACATTTTCATAAAATTGGATTCGGGCTTGGGTAGCTCAATTAGGTCTAGCGGTTGATCAAATCGAATCAAGAGTTGGTTAGGTGGGATCATGAAAGCTAATAATTGACCAGCCTAATAGGATTAAGTCTGGATCAAGATCGAATCACATTTAGATGTGACCCGATCAAGTTAAGACCTAATTTAGCTCAGAGGTTAGAGTCTGGATTGTAGGCTAACCCAATTAGTTCTGGTTCGACAATTTGGTGTCTAAGGTAAGTTGGGTAGATGCGACCGACTGGTTTTTAATTGGGAGCTACTCGACTCGAATACGT
>NC_025997.2:119566289-119629595 GCF_000442705.2 Elaeis guineensis
CCACAGCAGCAGGATTATGCTTATCAAATGATAAACATTAAGAAATCAGGAAGCCATAAGATGATGAGGAATCTCTTCTCCTTAAGTTCCCTCCTAGTTGTCTAAAGCTGTCTTAATACCATTTTTAAGCGTCTCCTTTGATAATAATTCTCTTCTTTTTATTTTGATCCTTAAAATTAATCTCAGTAATAATGTCTTTTCTTTCCTGACTCCAATATATTGGTGGCATGGAAAAATTAGCTACTAAGATTTTTTTTTTTTGGTAAGAAGAAGAGAATTATATTAAACTGAGCTGAAACAGAGGATACAATGCACAAGATGTAAAGCCAAAACAGCAAGTGATATGTACAAAACTCTCAAATTAACAATCCACATGGAAACTGACATCCAAAGCAAGCTGAAAGGTATCCAAAAGAAAAAGTTATGTATAAGTATAGAAATTAACTCCCAAAGACAGAAGACTTTGTAAGCAAGCTTTAAACGTGTAGGACCCGAACTGCAACAACTGGGAATTCACTGATGACAAGCAAATGGAGCATTGTGGAACATGGCGGAATTTTTATGTGTGTGACTCACGTTATGGATTTATTGGAGATATTCGACATGATCCATTAAGAATTAGATAACTTTTTGATGTCAATGTCACAACATAGGAAGGCATATGTTTGGAGTTTTCACTCTTTTTCATCCATTAATCGGTTCGCGGGTTTCATGTTGAAAGGCACACGCTGGAAATTATTATCTTACGTCTCTATCAATCATTCAATAAACTCTATATTCGTTCAATTTTCATAAATAAATCAAGAAATTGCAAATCCTACTGAATTATCCCAGATTCCTGTGTTAGAAATGCCTCAAAGGACTCACATAAGCCAAAAAAAATTATAGTTCGAGTGGACGATATCATCTTCCAGCTGGATTTCGTCGCTCCCCTGTTCTTTCAAACACAACGTGACATCATTTGCATAGAATTTTTTTGTTTTTGTTGATGCAAAAATTCGCTTACGTCGGAGAAGCTGGAGTCACGATCACCATCAGAATCTACAAAAAAAGTCTAAATCAGAAGTGGAGTTGCTCCGACAAGACCCTCCGACGCTCAAGTCAGTTCTCTGCCTCAACAAGAATGAAGTGCTCGAACGAAAATTTTAATAGAGTTTTTAGATAAAAACGAGAGCTTATAGAATAACGTATCTGGGGTTCCCCTTTTATAGACGAAGGGGGCAACAAATTGATAGCGACGCCTGTAACCGTCTGGTAGTGGGCCGCTCAGAGTCAGAGGAAATTTATTACGGAAGGTAGTGGAGTAGGATCGTGGCTATCGCCGTGGCTCGCCATGTGGAATCAGTTACGGGGAGTGGAGCGGCGTCCGCTGTCGTGACTCGTCAGGGAGTGGTGGAATCGCATAGGATCCGCCGCAGAGAATGGGGCAGAATCGTGGCCGTTAATACGGCCTGCCAGGGAGTAATGGAGCTGCGTAGGGTCCGCCGCAGGGAGTGGAGCAGTGTTATCCGTTACTGTGGCCTGCCAGGGGGTCCAGACTTGTCGGCCGAAGTTCGGTTGGAGTCGGTAGCGGGGTCCGGTACCCGTAGGAGTTTGGGCGAGGTCTTCCCGCAGTCGGAATAGAAGACGGAGTCTGGCTTCCGTAGGAGTCCGGACGAAGTCTACTTGCAGTTGGGGTCGTAGACGGAGTCCGGCTCCCGTAGGAGTCCGGACGAAGTCTGTCTGCAGCCGTTGGAGTCGAGGTCGGAGCCCGGCTCTCGTAGGAATCCGGGCGGAGTCTTCCTGCAATTAAAATCAAAGGTGAAGTCCGGCCCCCGTAGGAGTCCGGACAAGACTTACCAGCAGTTGAAGTTGAGGACGGAGCCTGGCTCCCGTAGGAGTCCGGGCGGAGTCTACTTGCAGTTGAAGTCGTGGGCGGAGTCCGGCTCCCGTAGGAGTCCGGACGAAGTCTGTCTGCAGCCGTTGGAGTCGAGGTCGGAGCCCGGCTCCCGTAGGAATCCGGGCGGAGTCTTCCTGCAATTAAAATCAAAGGTGAAATCCGGTCCCCGTAGGAGTCCGGACAAGGCTTACCAGTATTTGAAGTTGAGGACAGAGCCTGGCTCCCGTAGGAGTCCGGGTGGAGTCTACTTGCAGTTGAAGTCGTGGGCGGAGTCCGACTCCCGTAGGAGTCCGGACGAAGTCTGTCTGCAGCCGTTGGAGTCGAGGTCGGAGCCCGGCTTCCGTAGGAATTCGGACGGAGTCTTCCTGCAATTAAAATCAAAGGTGAAGTCCGGCCCCCGTAGGAGTCCGTACAAGGCTTACCAGCAGTTGAAGTTGAGGACGGAGCCTGGCTCCCGTAGGAGTCCGGACGGAGTCTACTTGCAGTTGAAGTCGTGGGCGGAGTCCGGCTCCCGTAGGAGTCCGGATGAAGTATATCTGCAGCCGTTGGAGTCGAGGTCGGAGCCCGGCTCCCGTAGGAATCCGGGCGGAATCTTCCTGCAATTAAAATCAAAGGTGAAGTTCGGCCCCCGTAGGAGTCCGGACAAGGCTTACCAGCAGTTGAAGTTGAGGACGGAGCCTGACTCCCGTAGGAGTCCGGGCGGAGTCTACTTGCAGTTGAAGTCGTGGACGGAGTCCGGTTCCCGTAGGAGTCCGGACGAAGTCTGTCTGCAGCCGTTGGAGTCGAGGACGGAGCCCGGCTCCCGTAAGAGTCCGGGCGGAGTCTTCCTGCAATTAAAATCAAAGGTGAAGTTCAGCCCCCGTAGGAGTCCGGACAAGGCTTACCAGCAGTTGAAGTTGAGGACGGAGCCTGGCTCTCGTAGGAGTCCGGACGGAGTCTACTTGCAGTTGAAGTTGTGGGCGGAGTCCGGCTCCCGTAGGAGTCCGAACGAAGTCTGTCTGCAGCCGTTGGAGTCGAGGTCAGAGCCCGGCTCCCGTAAGAGTCTGGGCGGAGTGATGGGAGCTCACCAACAGCAGTCGAAAGTCGGAAGAGACTTACGAGGGTCAATCCCGCCAAGAACTTCGGTCGAGGGTATTTTATACCCAACATCAGTCTCCCTACTTCCGAGTTTGAATTTCAAATGAAGGAAGTACAGAGAGGTCGTCGCAGCCGAAGTTCTCCCCCTGACGCCCGCGCGCAACCGTCCTCAGATATGTTGGCATTTAATGCACGCATGCTGGAACCCTTTTTTCGATTAAGGCGACCCGAAGAGTCTTTTCGGAACTCCCACCGGGATGTGATCCCAAGCATCGTGCCATAAAAGTTTGCGAACAGTCAACCCCAGGTAGCGGCAGATGGGACACGCGGGATACGTGGTGAGCACCGGTTGGCCTAGGGACACTCGCCACCATAATGGCGCTAGGCTCCGTTGCCTATTTAAACCCCTCACCCTTCTTTGGGGGGGCTTCACTTCGCTTGAGGGACGACATCTTCCTTTCGCCAGAGAGCTTAGCCACTCAGCCACTCCATCGGTGCCCCTTCCGACTCCGAGCGTCCTTTGCACCGATTTTTACCATCTTCGCCAGCTCTCTGCCATTTCCAGTCCCCCGATTCTCTTTAAGGGGTTCCTCCGCCAGGACCTCCGCCCTGGAGGCCAATCTCCAGAGGATGTCACGGTCTTGGAAGGGTGCAAGGAGGAGAATAGCAGTCTGCGAGTTCTCCGGTCGTGCCGCCGTGAGTTCCCGTCGCTTTAAAGGGGGCTCGAGGGAGAATCTCTTCAACAACAGGGGTTTAATAACAGGGACAACCGGTGAAGGCGTTCTGCCTGAGAATTTTAGAGTAGCTGATCGGGGCGACACCGATCAAGGGGGCAGAGTCATCGTCACAAGCCATGGCGGGATCCTTGATGTCGTCGGAGCCGAGGGACCAGAAGCGGTCGGCGCCGACGGTGGGGCAGTAAAACTTGTTGCGGGGATGGTGGAAGTAGCGCATGCCGACCTTGCCGGAACGCCTAGGACGGCGGTTGTCATGGGGCATTCGGTGATGGCGCGTATCTCCGACGCCATTGCCGTCCCCGGGGTAACCCCGGTTCTTCTTGAAACATGTCGTCGTCGCTGCTGCCATTGCCTTTGCCGCCTCCTGAACTCTATCCCATTCTTTTCCCCCTAGGGTTGGGATTTCGAAGATGGAGCGGGAGAAAGCCGAGCATGTTTATTATACGCACTGGAAAATACGGTTGGACAGAACCGGGAAGAGAAGTTTACAGCCTGAAGTGGCCTCCGGTGTATCTCTTCCAAGTTGTGTATCCGAGCCTTGTAATAGTGTATTCTTTTCTGGCCCTCCGGGTCTTGTAACGTACATCTTGTTGATTGAAAAATGAGAAGGAGATTTTATTACCTCGTCCGCACTTTGCGTCGAATCATTGTCTGCCGAACTTCTTTCCTTTGCCATTGTCGTTGTTGTATTCCCTTTTTTCCTTTTCCCTTTTCTCTTTTCTTCTTCTTTTTTTTTTTTTGACGTCGTCCTTAGGTTACCGGTGGTTGCCACGCCGGCTCGCCTTTTACTTATCCCTTTCCTTCAACCTCAATGACTCTATAATGCATACGAGAAGGTAATTTTTCACTACCTCTTTTACTCATGTGTTGAATTATCATTTGTCGAGCTTCTTTTCGGCCTTTGTATTGTTCGGAGGTACCCGGTTGCTATCGTATCGACCCATCTTTTTCGTCCATGGCCGCAGAGTCGTCTGGGGCCATTCGGGTTTGGTGCCCCCATCAGGGCTCGAGCTCGGAGGTCTGAGCTTTTGCCACCCTGAGGAAGTTGTCTTACCTTGGGCTTGTGTTGAAAGCTTCCTTGAAAGCTGGGGTTCTTGATGAGAGCCCCAATCCTTGATGAGACAGGGTTCTCTGCATCTTGGATGCTATTCATTTTCCATTCGTCGCTGACGTGATCCATCACCTTTTTTTTTCGCTTAGAATTTTTTCTCCGCTCTTGGTGAGGCTACGGGAGTTCGGCTCCCATAAGCAAAATCGGGGTGAAGTTTGGCTCCCGTGGGAGTCCGGGCAGAGTCCACCTGCAGTCAAGGTCAGGGACGAAGTCCGGCTCTCATAGGAGTCCGGACGAAATTTTATTGCGAGGGGGGCCGTTGGGGAAAGTCCCCCCCCTTTTCTTTTTTCTGGTCTTTGAATGACCAGACTTTTAATTGATGTCGGGATGAGGTTCTTCCCTCATTCCTGTCGTAACATATTTCAACTCTGGTTAGGACGAGGTCCTCCTCTTGTCTCTAACGCGGCCGTGGGCATACATATGGGCGTTGCTGGGCCCTTCCCACCTTTCGGCCTAAAGAGAGCCGGGCCTTCGACTTTGCTCAAGCTAGGGCGAGGTTCTCCTTCTGTCCCTAACAGGGTTGTGGGGGCGCGTATGGACGTTGCAGGGCCTCTCCCCCCATCCGATCTAAAGGGAACTGGGCCTTCGACTTTGCTCAAGTTAGGGCGAGGTTCTCCTCCTGTCCCTAACAGGGCTGTGGGGGCGCATATGGGCGTTGCAGGGCCTCTCCCCCCATCCGGTCTAAAGAGAACCGGGCCTTCGACTTTGCTCAAGTTAGGATGAGGTTCTCCTCCTGTCTCTAACAGGGCTGTGGGGGCGCATATGGGCGTTGCAGGGCCTCTCCCCCCATCCGGTCTAAAAGAAACCGGGCCTTCGACTTTGCTCAAGTTAGGGCGATGTTCTCCTCCTGTCCCTAACAGGGCTGTGGGGGCGCATATGGGCGTTGCAGGGCCTCTCCCCCCATCCGGTCTAAAGGAAACCGGGCCTTCGACTTTGCTCAAGTTAGGACGAGGTTCTCCTCCTGTCCCTAACAGGGCTGTGGGGGCGCATATGGACGTTGCAAGGCCTCTCCCCCCATCCGGTCTAAAGGGAACCGGGCCTTCGACTTTGTCGAGACGAGGTTCCCTTCTCGCTTCTGATACAATTTGTTTGAATTGTCCTGTAGATGTAGGATAGTGCCAAAGACACGCAGATATACAACTTTTAATTAAAATGAAGTTATTGGTAGTACATCCGTAAGTTTTTCGAGCTCCATGGTCGCGGGAGGTCGGCCCCTCCGAGCTCCTTAAGATAATAAGTTCCGGGCCGGACTACTTCTTTGACCTCATACGGGCCTTCCCAGTTTGGGGCGAGTTTTCCTCGATCCTGAGGTTGCGAGACAGCGGCTCGTCGAAGCACTAGATCTCCTGCTCTAAAGACTTTGTTCTTGACCCGGGCGTTGTAGTACCGAGCGACTTTCTGTCTGTAGGCTACCATTCGAACCTGAGCTATCTCCCGTCTTTCTTCCAGCAGGTCGAGGTTGGCTTTAAGACTTTGCGAATTTTGATGTTCGTCGAATGCTACAACTCGCGCCGACGGGAGTTTAAGCTCAATTGGGATGACGGCCTTCGTACTGAAGGCCAAAGCAAAGGGGGTTTCCCCTGTGGGCAGCCTCTGGATAGTTCGATACGCCCACAGCACATGATAAAGTTCGTTCGCCTAAGTTCCCTTCGCCTTTTCGAGCCTTGTCTTAATCCCCTGCAAAAGGGTTCTGTTAGTCACCTCAGCTTCGCCGTTCGCCTGAGGATGGGCTACCGATGTGAAGTTGTGGGAGATGTTTAGACCTTCACAGAATTCGGCAAATTTCGCTCCCGCGAATTGCCGTCCATTATCAGTGATTAGGGTCCTGGCAGACCGAACCTACACACGATCGATTTCCAAACGAAATCTTGCACTTTTGCTTCTGTGATTTTTGCTAGTGGTTCGGCTTCAACCCATTTGGTGAAGTAGTCGATCGCTACAAGGAGGAACTTCCTCTGCCCAAACGCCATAGGAAAGGGGCCAAGGATGTCCATCCCCCACTATGCAAAAGGCCATGGGACACTCAAGGGTGTGAGCTCGGTGGCGGGCTGTCTCTGGACGTTAGCATATCTCTGACATCGATCGTACTTTCTGATATATTCAATCGAATCATGATGCATTGTCGGCCAGTAATACCCTTGGCGGAGCAACTTATGGGATAAAGATCTAGCCCCCAAATGGTTTTCGCAGATTCCTTCATGCACTTCCCACAAGGCGTAGTCAGCCTCCGAAGGCCGGAGGTATTTTAAGAGGGGCAAGGAGTATGATCTCTTGTATAATTTATCCTCATAAAGGATGTATCGGGAGGCTTGGTTTCAGAGCTTCCGAGCTTCTTTCGCATCCTGGGGGAGAACTCCATCTCTGAGATAGATTATCAGTGGGTCGATCCAGCTGGGCTCGTGGTCAATTTCCATCACGGGCCGCGACTCTTCTGTACTCGGGAGTTTTAGAACTTCAAAGAGAACGCCTTTGGGCAGTTTGGCCGGAGCTAGCGTTGCCAGCTTGGAGAGAAGGTCAGCCCTGGTATTTTCCAACCTTGGGATCTATTTGATGTTGAAGCTGCTAAAGACGGGGACGAGCTCCTTTACCCTTTCGAGGTATTTGGCCATACTGTCCTCCCGCGCTTCGTAACTTCCGCTGACTTGTCCCACTACTAGTTGAGAGTCGCTGTGGACCCGGAGCTGATCTATTCCCAGCTCTTTGGCGATCCTTAGTCCTGCGATCAGAGCTTCATATTCCGCTCCATCATTTATTGCGGAGAACTCAAAACGCAGAGCGTACTCCATGACGATTTCCTCCGGACTGACCAAGATCAGGCCTGCATCCGCACCTGACATGTTGGAAGATCCGTCCACATAGAGGGCCCAAAAGCGATCAGAGGGATCTGCTTCTTCTTTGGGGGAGTTCGGTCGGGACTTCAGGTCGTCAATTTCGCTTTGTTCAGGTTCAGCCTCCTCTGGGATAGTACACTCCACTATGAAATCTGCCAGTATTTAGGCCTTCACTGCTGGCCTGGGTCGATAGTTGATGTCAAATTCTGTGAGCTCGATCGCCCACTTTGCCATCCTCCCAGAGGCGTCCGCCCGGTGCAAAATCACTTTGATCGGTTGATCAGTGAGCAGCGTCATGGTGTGCCCTTGAAAGTAGGACCGGAGCCTCCGGGCTGCAATCAACAAGGCGTAAGTCAGTTTTTCTAATTTGGTGTACCTGGTCTCGGTGTCCCTCAAAGCGCGGCTGACGTAGTAGATTGGCCGTTGGACTTTCGCTTCTTCTTTGACAAGGACGGCCGCGAGAGCCATGGGAGAGACCGCCAGGTATAAAAATAGGTCCTCCCCAGGCTCCGACTTTGCCAACAGCGGGGGTGAGCCGAGGTAGCTCCTTAGTTCTTCGAACGCCTGTTGGCACTCAGTAGTCCAACAGAAGTTCTTCGGCTGCTTGAGGGTTTGAAAGAAGGGTAAGCACCGTTCGGCCGACCTTGCGACGAAGCGATTCAGGGCCGCTATCCTCTCCGTGAGGTGCTGAACCTCTTTTATCGACTTTGGGGCGGCCATCTCCTGGATGGCGCAAATTTTCTCTGGATTGGCCTCGATCCCGTGCCCCGACACCATGAAGCCCAAGAACTTTTCCGAGGTTACTCCGAAAGCGCATTTAGTTGGGTTCAGCTTCATTCTATATTTTCGGAGAGCGTCGAAGGTCTCCTCGAGGTCGGCGACGTGATCTCTGGAAGATTTGCTTTTTACGAGCATATCGTCCACGTAGACCTCCATGTTACGGCCGATCTGCTCCTTGAAGATTTTGTTCACCAACCGTTGGTAGGTTGCGCCCGTATTTTTGAGGCCGAAAGGCATGACCCTGTAACAGTAAAGGCCACGATTAGTGATGAAAGCTATCTTTTTTCATCTTCCGGCACCATTCTGATTTGATTATAGCCGGAGAACGCATCCATGAAGGTGAGGAGCTCATGGCCCGAGGTCGCATCCACCAGTTGATCGATTCTGGGAAGGGGGTAGCTGTCCTTTGGACAGATCTTATTCAGCTTTTTGAAGTCTATGCACATCCTCCACTTGCCGTTTGCTTTTTTGACTAGGACAACATTGGAAATTCAATCAAGATAATTGACTTTCTTAATGAATCCGGCTTTAAGGAGCTTGTCCACTTCCTCGGCTATCGCCTTCTGCCTCTCCGGTGCATGACCTCAAATTTTTTCTTTCGTCGGTCGATGCTTTGGATCGACGTCCAGGCAATGCTCCATGACTTCCGTGTCAATCCCTGGCATGTCTGCTGGAACCCAAGCGAAAACGTCCGCATTCCTTCGTAGAAAATCAATGAGATGCGTCCGCACCTCCTCCCCCAGGTTGGAGCCGATCATCGCTACATGCTCCGCGTTCCCGTCATTCAAAGGGATTGATACCAGATCTTCAATTGGGGTGCCCCTCTCTTCGGTGAGGTCATCGCGAGCATCCAATCCGTCAACGAGACAGGGGCCAGATTGGTCGCTTCTTTGCAAGGCTATGCTGTAGTAGTGCCTGGCCAGGGCTTGGTCTCCCCGGACCTCTCCGATCCCCTGGTTGGTGGGGAATTTCAACTTCAAATGGTAGATTGATACGACGGCTCGGAGAGCATTGAGGTCAGATCAGCCGAAGATTGCATTGTA
The DNA here is from genome assembly GCF_000442705.2 of Elaeis guineensis. Taxonomy (NCBI): domain Eukaryota; kingdom Viridiplantae; phylum Streptophyta; class Magnoliopsida; order Arecales; family Arecaceae; genus Elaeis; species Elaeis guineensis. Next base: position 119,575,748 of record NC_025997.2, read on the forward strand.
GGCTGACGGCGCCTTCACCACCAAGAAATTCACCAGAGCCCTGGATTGCCTTGGATATCAACCTGCGACCACAGTCAAAGTTATCATTTCTTCCGTCGGAACAGCGTCGCCGGTAAACCCTACCAGAGGGGAGCTAATCGGTCTCAAATGGCCGTCAAGGATGGACATTCTTGAAAAGACGTCGTAGAACAAGATGTCGGCCGAGCTTTCATTGTCGACAAGAATGCGACGGACGTCGTAATTTGCTATATTCATAGAAACTACGACCGCGTCGTTATGAGGGAATTGGACTCCCTGGGCGTCTTCTTTAGTGAAGGTTATGGACTCTTCAGTCTTTTGCCGCTTGGGGGGTACGGCCGGTACGTTGGTTGCTTCCTGCCGGGATCCTCCCGAGATGGTGTTGGCGAAATCCGTCGGAGGTTGATTGTCCGACCACTCCATGCCGGCGACCATTACCGGAGGATGCAGGGCTCGGGAAACCAGAGGCGGGATCGGGGCCCGAGATATAGCTGCGGAGGCCGTGGGTAGCTGTGCGGACGCTTCGCGAGAAGACATCGGGCGAGGATCCAGTGGGGGAAAGGAGGAGCAGGTGTTGGAGAAGATGACCGGAGGCGGCCCCGTTGAGCACTCCTTTAAGAACAAAGATACTGCGAAGACACAGCCCTTCCTCTAGCGCCAATCCTGTTGGTGCAAAAATCTGCTTACGCCGGAGAAGCTGGAGTCGCGGTCGCCGCCGGGACCTGCAAAAGAAGTCTAAACCGGAGGTGGGGTTGCTCCGGCAAGATCCTTCGACGCTCAAGTCAGTTCTCTGCCTCAACAAGAATGGAGTGCTCGAACGAAAATTTTAGCATAGTTTTTAGGTAAAAATGAGAGCTTATAGAATAACGTATCTGGGGTTCTCCTTTTATAGACGGAGGGGGCAACAAATTGATAGCGACGCCTGTAACCGTCTGGTAGTGGGCCGCTCAGAGTCAGGGGAAATTTATTGCGGAGGATAGTAGAGTGGGATCGTGGCTATCGCTGTGGCTCGCCATGTGGAATCAGTTACGGGGAGTGGAGCGACGTCCGCTGTCGTGACTCGTCAGAGAGTGGTGGAATTGCACAGGATCCGCCGCAGGGAATGGGGCAAAATCGTGGCCGTTAATACGGCCTGCCAGGGAGTAATGGAGCTGCGTAGGGTCCGCCGCAGGGAGTGGAGCAGTGTTGTCCGTTACTGTGGTCTGTCAGGGGGTCCAGACTTGTCGGCTGAAGTTCGGTTGGAGTCGGTAGCGGGGTCCAGTACCCGTAGGAGTTTGGGCGAGGTCTTCCCGCAGTCGGAATAGAAGACGGAGTCTGGCTTCCGTAGGAGTTCGGACGAAGTCTACTTGCAGTTGGGGTCGTGGGCGGAGTCCGGCTCCCGTAGGAGTCCGGATGAAGTCTGTCTGCAGCCATTGGAGTCGAGGTCGGAGCCCGACTCTTGTAGGAATCCGGGTGGAGTCTTCCTGCAATTAAAATCAAAGGTGAAGTCCGGCCCCCGTAGGAGTCCGGACAAGGCTTACCAGCAGTTGAAGTTGAGGACGGAGCCTGGCTCCCGTAGGAGTCCGGGCGGAGTCTACTTGCAGTTGAAGTCGTGGGCGGAGTCCGGCTCCCGTAGGAGTCCGGACGAAGTCTGTCTGCAGCCGTTGGAGTCGAGGTCGGAGCCCGGCTCCCGTAAAAATTCGGGTGGAGTCTTCCTGCAATTAAAATCAAAGGTGAAGTCCGGCACCCGTAGAAGTCCGGATAAGGCTTACCAGCAGTTGAAGTTGAGGACGGAGCCTGGCTCCCGTAGGAGTCCGGGCGGACTCTACTTGCAGTTGAAGTCATGGGCGGAGTCCGGCTCCCGTAGGAGTCCGGACGAAGTCTGTCTGCAGCCGTTGGAGTCGAGGTCGGAGCCTGGCTCCCGTAGGAATCCAGGCGGAGTCTTCCTGCAATTAAAATCAAAGGTGAAGTCCGGCCCCCGTAGGAGTCCGGACAAGGCTTACCAGCAGTTGAAGTTGAGGACGGAGCCTGGCTCCTGTAGGAGTCCGAGCGGAGTCTACTTGCAGTTGAAGTCATGGGCGGAGTCCGGCTCCCATAGGAGTTCGGACGAAGTCTGTCTGCAGCCGTTGGAGTCGAGGTTGGAGCCCGGCTCTCATAGGAATCCGGGCGGAATCTTCCTGCAATTAAAATTAAAGGTGAAGTCCGGCCCCCATAGGAGTCTGGATAAGGCTTACCAGCAGTTGAAGTTGAGGATGGAGTCTGGCTCCCGTAGGAGTCCGGACGGAGTCTACTTGCAGTTGAAGTCGTGGGTGGAGTTTGGCTCCCATAGGAATCCGGATGAAGTCTGTCTGCAGCCATTGGAGTCGAGGACGAAGCCCGGCTCCCGTAAGAGTCCGGGCGGAGTCTTCCTGCAATTAAAATCAAAGATGAAGTCCGACCCCTGTAGGAGTCCGGACAAGGATTACAAGTAGTTGAAGTTGAGGACGGAGCCTGGCTCCCGTAGGAGTCCGGGCGGAGTCTACTTGCAGTTGAAGCCGTGGGTGGAGTCCGGCTCCCGTAGGAGTCCGGACGAAGTCTGTCTGCAGCCGTTGGAGTCGAGGTCGGAGCCCGGCTCCCGTAGGAGTCCGGGCGGAGTGATGGGAGCTCACCAATAGCAGTCGAAAGTCGGAAGAGACTTGCGAGGGTCAATCCCGCCAAGAACTTCGGCCGAGGGTATTTTATACCCAATAGTTTTTATTCAGGGTCTATGTAAGTATTTCCATGGAATTGGACTGAAAATCCCATAGATCTTATGTTTTGAGCTGTCTATTTAAATATAGTTGTATCAACCAAATACTACCTAATCCAAATCATATGTGAAGAAAAATTTTTTTTTTTTCTTCCTAACGTTCAAAGATTAGGATTTAGATTGTATTTAGATATGCTTTCAAAAGAATATATTAGAATTTGATGTCTCGAGATTCAGCCCACATTGAGCCCACAGCAAGGTTCGCGGCGAAAAACGGAGTCCAACGAGATCAAGACACCCCAAACGGAGCTCGGATGGAGGAGATACGAGTTTTTAAAGTCGGTACCAGATCCGAGGCAGCGGAGGACCGCCGGCGGAGCTACGGCGTGCGGCCCAGACGGGGCCAATGCGTGGGATGCACGACCCAGGCGGGCGCGTGGCCCAGCCCGTGCGCGAGCCCGCGCACGCAGGCGGCCCAGGCCCAGGCGCCCTGCCTAGGCCTGTACCCCGGTCCACTGTGGACTGAATGGTCTATGGTGGACCGCGTAGGCATTTCCCACACGTTTCTCGTGGTCTATGGTACTATTCCATAGATCGGAGTACGATCGGAGGGCCTAGGGATGTTTTGGTCTTGATCCGATGGTCTGGGGCCTTGATCTGAGTTATTTTAGCTGTGTTTGGGTTCGATTAGGATTGAGAATCCTAATCTAATACAACTTTTAGCCTTTAAAAAGGCTTGTGACGCACAAAGGAGGAGTGGTCTGATTTTTTGCTGAGGAAGCCATGCGGAACCCGAGAAGAGAAGGAGAGAGAGGCATGAGGCTACTGTGAGAGCAGGAGTAGGGTTCCTGGATAGCGGATGCCGGTCACTTCAGGGGTTCAGGGGATCTTCCAAGAGAGAGAGAGCTTTTGAGAGGAAAACTTCTAGAGAGAGAATTGGATGTACAAGGGTTGAGGGTGAGATCTTTTCTTGTAAATTTTTTTTTTCATAGTGAAGTTTGCATGCCCCATGCAGGCGAGCCCTTTTGTGGCTGATCCACGTATTTTGATTGTTTTATTTTGTTTCTTCTTTCTTCCTGCTGCATCGCGTGGTACTGAAAGGATCTTGGGAGGTGATATCCTGACCAGGCATCCACCCAACAAGTGATATCAGAGCAAGATGGTACAAGGACGTAGATTGCAGCGGTGGTGAGCAAGACTGAAGATGGAGAAGACAGGAACAATCAAGATGGAGATCAACAAGTTCGATGGTAAGAGCAATTTCTTTTTATGGCAGGCAAGGGTGAAGGACGTGCTCATCCAACAGGGGTTGATCGATGCTCTTTTGTACGATGAGAAGCCGACCATCATAGAGGTACGGGATTGGAAACGGCTATAGATGCAGGCGGTGAGCACCATCCGCATGTACCTGACGGATGAGATGGTGATCCATGTGCTGAGCGAGACTTCTCCGACGGTGCTGTAGTCGAAGCTCGAGGAGTTGTACATGGCAAAGTCTCTCACCAACACTCTTTTCCTCTGGAGGCAGTTCTACCAACTGTGGATGTTGAGAGACAGAGCATGCAGGAGCATCTCAGCCACTTTCAGAAGATCCTCACTGACCTCCTCAGCGTTGGTGAGAATGTTGAGGAGAAGACCAAGGTGCTGATTTTGCTAGCGTCGCTTCCTCTTTCATACGAATCTTTGGTGACTGCTCTTCTAGTGGGGAAGAGCACCATCAAGATGGACGAAGTCACCGCGGCGATACTCCAGAACGAGATTCTCAGGAGGGAGAACCCAGCTTCAAGCCCAGGTGGCGGTAGCTCAATTTTGGTGGCTTCTGGAGGAGCAGAAGGCGGTAGACGGAGCGACAGGAGATCGCAACAAGGGCGGTTCAAGTCCAGAAGGGACTCGAGCAAAATTAGGTGTTACCGATGTGAGGAGTTGGGACATCTAGCCAGAGATTGCCCTCAACTCAAAAATCGGACGGTGGCTGCTGTAACGACGGCCGGCAGCGATTCAGATGGAGATGTCCTAGAGATATCTGACGAGGTATCTACTTCTTTCCAGCAGTGGATATTAGATTCTGTATGCTCCTATCATGTATGTTGCAGAGAGGAGCAGTTTGACTCTCTGAAGAACAGTGAGGGCACTATATATCTGCCGGATGGATCGAGCTGTGCGATCAGAGGCATTGGGACGGTCAGTTGGAGGACACATGACGGTGCAGTGAGGAGATTGAGGAAGATCCAATACATATCTAATTTCAGACGGAATCTTATCTCACTTAGCAGACTGGATTCAAGAGGCTACAGGACGATAGCTAGTGGAGGAATCCTGAGGGTGCTACGTGGCGATATGATTGTGCTGGAGGAGAAGAAGAGGAGCAGAGGATATTATTACCTGACGGAGAGCCCAGTGCGAGATGGAGTTTCGGGAGCCCGGTGAAGCCCAGAGCGAGGTGGAGCTCCAGGAGGCGGATCGGGCACGAGACAGGAGACTTGGGAGGACGAGAGGCAACGTCGCAAGGTGAGATTCCTATTGCCGCATGACGATGCCCCGAGCAGGTCTCAGGTCAGGAAGAGCACAGCATACGACGGAGATGGGATCGAGTAGCCTGGCTCGACTCCCATGTTTGCCCATCCATGATCAGCAGACGATTGCCCCAGGACATAGGGACGAGGAGATCCAGAAGCTCTTGGAGTTTAGAGGAGGCCGAATATCGAGTCGAGGTGGAGATTGTTAGGATTTGATGCCTTAAGATTCATCCCATATTGAGCCCACAACGAGGTTCGCGGTGAAAAATGGAGTCCAACGAGATCAAGATCACTTTAAACGGAGCTCGGATGGAGGAGATACTAGCTTTTGAAGTCAGCACGAGATTCGAGGCAGCGGAGCGGCGGCGGCGCGATCGCAGGCGGGCGGCGCACGGCCCAGGCGGTGCCAATGTGCGGGACACGCTACCCAGGCGGGCGGGCGGCCCAGGTGGGCGTGCGGCCCAGGCGGGCGTGCGGCCCAGGCGGGCGCGCGGCCCAACCCATGCTTGGGCCCGCGTGCGGGCGCAGCCCAGGCCCGCGCACGCGGGCCGGCCCAGGCCCAGGCGCCCTGCCTGGGCCTGTACTCCAATCCACCGTGGACTGGACGGTCCATGGCGGATCGCGTGGACCGTGTGGGCATTTTTCACTCGTTTCTCGCGGTCCACGATACTATTTCATGGATCGGAGCGCGATCGAAGGGCCTAGGGACGTCCCGATCTTGATCCGACGATCTGAGGCCTTGATCTGGGTTATTTTAGCTATGTTTGGGTTCGATTAGGATTGAGAATCCTAATCTAATACAACTTTTAGTCTTTAAAAAGGCCTGTGACGCACAGAGGAGTAGTGGTCTGGTTTTTTGCTGAGGAAGCCACGCGGAACCCGAGAAGAGAAGGAGAGAGAGGCGTGATGCCACTGTGAGAGTAGGAGCAGGACTCCTGGACAACGGACGTCGTCACTTCAGAGGTTCAGAGGATCTTTCAAGAGAGAGAGAGTTTTTGAGAGGAGAACTTCTAGAGAGAGAGAATTGGGTGTACAAGAGTTGAGGGTGAGGTCTCTTTTTATAAAATTTTCTTTTTCATAGTGAAGTTTGCATGTCGCGTGGAGACGAATCCTTTTGTGGCGGATCCACGTATTTTGATTGTTTTGTTTTGTTTTTTCTTTCTTTCTACTGCTTCGTATGGTACTGAAAGGATCTTGGGAGATGGTATCCTGATCAGATATCTATCTAACAGAATACAAAGTAGACGAATCAATAGGTCAATTTTTACATAATTTTTAGCTCAATTTTATAAAAATATCCAAATAGATAAGAGAGCACAAATAGATAATGCAATACATACAGGGAAGGACAGGTTTACTCAGTTTCTTAGGTTGACTAATTTCCTCCATGTAACGATCATTGGACAAAGTCATTAAATATTAATTGTAGATATCCTGTACCCGAGCATGCATCCTTTACATTGCAGAATATTGTTTCCAGAGTACCAAATTGAATCGTCATTATTAGAAGATAAATAATTATTATAAATTTTAATTATCATATATATATATATATATATATTATTTTATAAAATAATATTGTAGCACTGTCAAACTAATTTTTCAAATAAATTTTGTTATACCATCCAAAAAGTATATCTTTCCACATTAAACTATATTATTAATATATAAAATTATTATATTTTTTTATAATTAAAATTTATTTATATAAATAATTAAAAATATAAAATAATTTTAAAATTTTAAATAAATATTATTTTATTATTTATATATAATTTTTTTAATTTAATTAAAAAATTATTTCCGTACATCTCTGATTCTATGCAACATATGAAATTTCGATTAGTATATAATATATTGCTATTAATATCCATCCACTGTCGAGGGCAGCCAATCGGGTGCGGTTTATACACGATTCTGGATGTACGTACCTGGTACCGGCTCAAAGCATGGACCATGGAGGGCATTGTACGCTTGGTTGAGGGGTTTTGGGTAAAGTGAAGGGCGGCAATGATCGTTTGTTTCGTTGCGGCCGCCCACGAGCCCCAGCTCTGCCGACCCCACGCTGTGCGGGACCTCTCCGCGTCGGAACCGCGTCCTGTGGGACCCACACCGGATTAATTACTTCAATTAGTTACTTACTATTAATGGTAGTTAAAGCAAGTTGTTATTGCAACCAAAGAAAAATTAAAGCTGGTTATTAAACTTTAATATGGGTAGAGGGGGTACTCAGTAATGAGTGGGCCACCGATGCGGAATCCCGATAACCTAAAGTTACCGGGAATAATTAGATCACCGCCCCTTTCTTTCTCGGCCCTCCTCCACTTTATTTTCTTTTAGCTAACTTACGATACTATCCCTGATTCGTCTTTTGTGGACCAGGATGCCGGTGCCGGGAATAATTAGATCACCCAAAAAGCACGGCAGCCGACCTCAATTATCACAACTATTATTGATTAAAAAAAAATTTAAAATTTAAAATTTATTCTAATTTGAGCAAAATGATATCCCAATAATTATTTAAATTTTTTGATCTCATATAAATATACAAAATCTTTTCAATAAATAATCGATAAAAAATTAAATATAAATTTATTTGAATTCTCATATGTTCCATCTATTTAAATTCTAAAGATTTAAATTCATGTATCTATTAATAAATATCTTGATCAATTCGTGATCAATTTTAATAAATTCATACTGTAGTATCTTCTTAATCTACAGACTATGAATTAGATCAGTTTTAATATCATTTGTAATAATTTAGGATCTTATCCAAAAAATTTAATCAGAAAATATTATTTAAAATTTTTAGTTCTGTATAAATATTCAAGATCTTCCAAACGATGGTATCTTTATTTTTTTATATTCAAGCTTTGCATGATGCATCTCTATTCTTCTGATACTTGATGTTCATTATTTATCTTAAATTATTTTTTTTATTTTATTTAAAATAGAAAAATATATAAGTTGAATCTGGTTCAATGTAATAGAAATTAAGAATTTATTTAATTTATTTAATTTATTTTTTTATTTAATTTCTCTCTCATCAAAAGTGGTGCTTCCGTACTTAATTTATCTTATATATGGACATATGATATATCATTAAACTTAAACCAACTTGTTAACTTATACATTTGTACTTCATAAATCATAAATACCATATATATATATATATATATATATATATATATATATATATATATATATATATATATATATATATATATATGGGGTATATTTTTATAGATTAATTTTCACAAACATAGGGAAATAGAATGTTTTCCGGTTACTTCGGTTGAGGTTAGCTTTGAACTTTAGATACAACCATTTAAAGTTAGAAATCATTTTAAAACTAGATTTAAGTGATAAGAAAATTGATCAAAATTTTAAATTAATAAAAAAAATTAACTTGTTTTGAGAATAAATAACTCAAACTGTAATAAAAGCAAACATGTGATCGAGGATAGCTGATCTTGACGTGAAAAGCAAAATTACAAATTTAAGTAGGGATGTTTCCGTCTTTTCACAACTAAATAAATTAGGAATGAGCAAATTGCGGAAGGACGAAAGAATTGATTCCCAAAAATAGAGGGATATTTTCGTCATAGCATATTTCTCGCATTGAATAACGCCATTACATCCGGGTGGAGAGCATCAGATGCCAAGCGCGTCCTCCGCCGGTATAAAAATATCCCCGAACCTACAGCCACCAAGCGCTCTTCGCCTCCTCTCCGCTGCTTTAAATCCCCTGTCTGTCTCCCAATCTCTCCGAGAAGAAGAACGATGGCCGATCAGCTCACCGACGACCAGATCTCCGAGTTCAAGGAGGCCTTCAGCTTGTTCGACAAGGACGGAGACGGTCAGATTTCTTGGGTCCTCGTTTGTTTGTTCTGTTCTCATCATCTTGATTTCTTTTGTGGTTTTGATCCCGTTTTGTTTGAGACCAAGGGTTTTCTTTGGCCAGATCTGGGATCGGTTAGGTTCGAATCGAAATCGTCAATATAGGGTTTCGCTTTTAGACTTTTCTCTCTTTTTTTTTTTTTGGGAATCGGATGCTTTTAATATTTTTTTCGGTGATGAATGGTTGTGGATTTTTTTATTCATTAGTTTGCTTTTTGGAATTTTTTTTTTTGCTTGATTGAGTTTTCAGTGATCATGATATCTATTTTATTGGTATGGATCTCTAATTCTTGTATAGCTGGTTCTTTATTTCGATCATGGGTTTGCAAGTTCCGTGGGTATTTGCTGATTGATTGATTTCCATCTTGTTATGGTGCTGCAATTATGATAAATTTTTCGGAAGGTTAGGCTTTAGTATTTTATGCTGTCCTATTGAAAGATTACCACATGTACTTGCTGTTGACTTTATATGTCCCATGTTATGTAGACCTGGAAGTTTGTTCTCCTCTGTAGGTGGACGCAGACATTTGTTAGTTAATACGATTTAAAAGCAAAAGCTTTTCCACATTTATGTTGCGGTAATTAGAGTGCTTCATGCTAGGTAGGTAAACTAAGGTTTTGTGGTCCTAGATATTTGGAAAGTTATGCTGTTGTTTGAATTCATCCTTTTCATTTATTTTTTTTGTGAAAAAAGGTCGGACCATGTCCAACCAATTCATGAAGATAATAAAACGGGAAACAAATTCATCCTTTCTTATTGCATTTGTATCCAAATTAATGTCTGTTTCTCAATAGCCATAGAACCTTTTGAATCCTCAAAGTTACAGGGCTCCGAATGTACACTAATGATAATGTGATTGCTGTTACATGATATCAATCTTTAGCAGTCAATTCTTTCGGAGGGATTTGTTCTTGTCGCGATTACAGTGTCTGAGAGTTGTTTGGAATACCATGAGTTGGATCTAGCCTGTTCGACATGTCTTGGCATGTACTGGTCAGAGGGCACCTTCCAGCTCAAATTTGTTCCGTCTGTCCTATTTTTATTATCCGCTATTTGGAAACTTGTAAATTGTGGCTTTAGTTTCTGTAGCATTATTTTGGTTGTTTAAAGGTTATTTTGGAAGTAATTACTACCCTCTTATTATATAAAAAAAGGTAAGAAGAATACTTGATGCAAGGTGCACGACCGAGCACATCTTCATCCTGAAACTTAGGCATCTTGTGAAAAAAATATTTTGATGGGGCCATAAACTTTTAAGAAGGTTTTCCTATATTTAATATATGTATAATCAAAAAGTCATTTTGAGTTCTTAGTGGAAGCAATAATGGAAGGAAATTAACATATCTCATTCTTCAGTGGTTGGTGGGGTTTATTCATGTGAGTTTCTTTGTCTTGCTGGAGATAGTTAGTGCGAGTTTCCCTTGAAACATAGCTCCAAATTGAACCATAGTTTCTCAAAAATTATTATATCCAATTGCCCTATAGGATGTATCGATAAATGAAAATTAGCTTTGTTGATGTAATAGGGCAAAACAAAATAAAAAAGCATTCTTCATTGCTGACTTACGTGATATGTGTCAATTAGTGGAAGCCTTGATGATTGATTGATCATTATAACTATCGTAAATGTTCCATTACTTTTTAAGTTGCATTTGGTGCATAGCCAGACAATCTTGGGAGGTAATATGGATTGCCTTCAAGATAGATTGCCATATTAATTTGTCAGTAATGTTGATTACTGTGTTTGGTACACGCAGGTAATGTTGCAGTAAAATTATGAAAAATCTTGATTGACATGTTTGGTATGACAATTAAATTATCGATAATGTGAAATCAAAATTTCAAAATACCCCAGTAATTTTGCTTGATGCTCTTCTTTCTTCCTCGTGAGAAGCGACGAAAGTGGTGTGGGTGCGGGGGTGGTGGTGCGGGAAAGCGGCGGCCCGGGGAGTGTGGGAAATTTTGGGCATGTAGGGGGGCGGACACATGCAGAGGAGCTATGGGGGTAGTGGGGATGAGCACGGAGGAGTCACAGGGGGGTGCGGGCCAAGGGGTGTGGGGAATCGCAGGCATCGAGGGGGAGATGGGAGGGGGTAGGTGCATGCAGAGGAGCCGTGGGGGTGGTGGGGACGAGCGCAGAGGAGCTGCAGGCAGATGGGGGGCAGAGGAGCTGTGGGCAGGTGAAGGGAGATGTAGGAGCTGCGGGTGGGAGGCGCACGCGGAGGAGTCGCAGGTGGTGTCGGGGAGGGGGTTGGGGGGGTGGGAGGGAGAGGGGAGGGTTGGGTGACAGGTTTTGTGTGATTTTTTTAAGGGATAGTTTTGTTCAAAATTTTTATTGCAACATTGCCAAAGAAGTGGTAATTTGGATAGCCACCCCTCCTCAAGGCTATCTAGATTGCCTTTTGGGAGGCAATGTAAATTGCCAAGGCAATCTGGATTGCTGTCCAAAAAGCATACCCAAGGTTGTCAAAGATGAAAGGCGCCTTTAAGGCATTTGGGGGTAGAACTGTCAAAATGGGCTGGCCCAGCTCGACCCGGCCCTAGCCCACATGGGTTGTGATTATGTGGGCCGGGCCGGGCTCGGCCCACTTGTTAAAAGGGGGGCTCGGCCCACTTGTTAAAAGGGGTTGTAAAAATCCTACCCGGTCCTAGCCCACATGGGCTGTGGGTTAGGGTCGGGCCAGCCCACTTTTTTTTTCTTTTCTTTTTTTTTTTCTAGGGCTAGTCGGGATCTAACAACCAGCCCCCGTGACCCCATCCCACCACCCGTCTCTCGAAGCCCTCCGACACCACCGCCTGCCACCATCGACAGACCACACAAAACGCACCCCGCTGCGCTCCAGTGCCACCACCAGCACCCGCCCCTGCTTCTCTGTCGACGTGTACTGGCTCCCGAAGCAGACATACACCATCGATCGTGGCGGGCATGCATCAAGCCAAGCCGCCACCTCCTTCATCAGGATGGAGCTCCGGCCATTGTGCCCAGCCACGTGACCGGATGAGAAGATGGGCCCTACCGCCCAGACGCGATGATAGGCCCGCTTTAGGTGGGCAAGGAAGGGGCCCTTGAGGGTGTGGAAGGTGTTGATGGCCGCCCCTAGCTGCTGGCGGTCTTGGTGAGGAAGCCCTCCCGTACAAACTCTCAGTTCGGGTCGCAGGCCCTGAACCGGCATCGGAGGTTGGGAAGGTGGTCGAAGGGGAAGATCGAGGATGAGGGGAGGTCGGAAAGGACAGTGAGGGCATTGGGGCCATTGCCGTCCTCACGACGAGGCATGCAGAGCCAGACGTGGTTGATTACGGAGACGGCGAAGGCGTCAGAGGAGTAGAAGATAAGGAAGGAGACTTCGAGGTCGGCGGCGAGGCGGTTGGTCCAGTCGAGCATGAAGTCGGAGAGGAAGGCGGAGGGTGGGTGGAGATGGGATTGGACCTAGTGATGTACGTCGGAGCTGAGGAGGGAGAGGGTGTGGACGAGGGCGGCGACGGCGGCGGAGGCTTGGGGAGGGACATCACGTATGTGCTCGACGCCGGCAGGGAGGGAAGGGTGGGTGGGGAGGGGAAGGGTGAGGGGCCCGGTGGAGGGGACGGTGGACAAGAAGGGCCTTGCGGAGGGGAGGGGAAGGGCGAGGGGCCTGACAGGAGGGGCCAGCCCATAGGCCGACCCGATCCTAACTCGGTTCAACCCATGGGCTACAAGGGCCGGGCCAAAAGGCCCACTTTCATAAATGGGCTAGAATTTTTCAGCTTGGCTCGGCCCATTTTTAGGGCCAAATGGGCCAAATGGGCTGGCCCATGGGCCTTGGCCCATTTTGACACCTCTATTTAGGGGGTCTAGCGCCTTGAGACGAGAGGCACTAGAAAAGCATTTGTCTGAGTGAAGTAAGGGGCTAAAATTGTATATAAAAAGGTAAAAAATATGATATATAAATAAATAACAACTAGAGATAACTATTGTAACATGAATTATCATATAATTAACAATTTAAGCATAAAAAATATATAAAACAGTAAAATGCTCAACTAGTTCAAGATAAAGTATATAATAACAAACCATAGGCAGTTCTAAATTCATGAATGAAACAGAAAACATAATAAGCCCTAAAGTTCATCAATGGAGTCTCAGAAAACATAAACAGTCCTAAAGTGGAATCATGTAAATAAAACAAAGAAGATAAACAGCCCTAAAGCTTAAAGTTATTCAATGGAATTATCAGATTTAGTTCCACTTCCATAGTTGTCATCACTTTCATCTTCTTCTCCATTGGATTTATATCCTTCAACATTTTCTTCAAACTCATTTGAATCAGCCTCTATCTCTTTAAAACTAACTTTTTCATATTAATTGACCACTTTACCTCCTGTTAGTAATGGAGCTGAGAAGTTAAATACGTGGCTTTTTAGGTTTCTTATACTTTTCAGCCATTAAAAAAAAATAATCGTAGAGTTCACTGAGGCGCTAAAGGCAAACACCTCACCTCATTGAGAAAGGCTCTAAAAGGCGCCAAAGGCATGCACCTGAGTGAAGGGGCATCGCTTGAAGCATCAAGAGGCGATAACCCCTTCTGGTGCCTCGCCTGGGCGCCTAAGGCATGTATTTTGGTGCTTTTGACATCACCAAGCATACCAAATGTTGTAATCTAGTGAGCCCACTTTAAATTGCAAGCAATTTGGATAGATTGCTAACTAACAAACACAACCTTAAGGATTTAGCATGTTGACATGGATCATTTACACATGTACACCTAGTAGTTCATTATAAGAAAATTAAGAATATTTGAAAATAAATGTACCATATACATGACGACATGTATATTAGCTATACTTTAGAAAGTAATTAGACTGGTATGGGTCACGTTCTACATTGATTTCTTTATCCACGTTTTTATTGCATGCCATAGTTCTCTAAACCATTTGTTTTATTTTATTTTATTTTGTAAGCAGTTGAGCATTAAAACATTAAAAGATACATTTTGCCCAAACATTTAGTTGTTGAATATATTTTTACCTTTTGGTCTTTAAACTTCATCAACTTGGAGTTACTCTCCAAAAAAGTAGTTGGAATCTGAGTCTACCTCTTTTTGGATATTGAAAAATAAGGATTTAGTGTTGAATTTTAATCCAACTTATGATAGTTTATGCGGGAAAAGTAGGCTTGGCTAGTAAAGATCTTTTGAGGCTTCTGGTTTAGTTCTTTATATGCATGTACAAATGTTAAGTTACTTGGATTTTACACTCAAATGATTCTTTTTATAGTTCTTTTTATAATTCTATCTCTTTCTTTTTTTGATTCTGTTTGTTTTTTCCTCTGATACGTCTCTTTTTTATCTGTGTCATGCCGGGGATCCACAATGTTGACCATTCATTGGTATATGAGCTAGTTTTCTGTATGTCTGTGTGGGAGCATGATGCTCTGTCCATGCAACTGATTGCAATGCATCATTTTGAAACCGAGATGAGCTATCCAAAGCTTTTTCTCCTAGTGCAACCTGCATATGCAGATTATAGCAATGTCACTTAGTTGTGTGCCTTCTTGTTTAGATACTTGAAGCTTAACAGACTTGTTAGTTTCTTTATGGCGCATATACTTCCTTTTACATCCCTGATTATTGAAGTAGGTGGAGGTTGCTAATAAGAATCTGCAATTTGTGATCTGGGAATATCAGGCAATGACCATCCTCCACCTCCAGTATATTATGCTCATCAATGCTGAAACAAACTTGCAAAGCTGTGAACTTTGGAAGAGTTGAAGGATTTAATAAGACATTGACAAGATTTTTTTTTTTTTTTTAAATTTTTGATGCAAGTGAGAAATATGTCTCTATATTTGATAGATTTTGGTTTAGATCTTTGTTTTTTTCTTGGGGAGGTGGGGGGGGGGATCAAGCAGCTGAATTGAGTGTGTCTGATTTCATTGTACTTTTATGGATGTTTCTCTATGTGGTCTCTTTTTCTCTTTTGGTTGGTACCCTCAGAGCTGAACTTAGGCTAGGTCATCAAAGATGTCACAAAAACCATGGTTTCGGATGATGGTAAGTGGCCCAGCCTGATAAGAGTATATGAGTTCTGCTACTGATAGATGATTCATGCCTTCCTTGCTATCACTGAGCTATTCACCTGCAAATGCACCAGAAAATGTGGTCCTTTTGTCAGCATCCACGCACAGTTATTTATTCTATTTTTTCGGATTTGCAGCATCATATGTTTTGCTCCATTTTTTTTACATTTGTGGTCCATGTTTTTATTTGTTTGTTTATTATGTAGACATGCTGCAAAAAATTCATTTCAGCAATTTTGCATCAACTTCTGTTAGACTTCAGAAAACTGACATGCTTTTGAATATAAATTGTGTTATTTTGATGTGTTGAATATTGTTAATGGGTATTGAAATTCACAGATAAAAAGAAAGTTGGATGATTTGAAATCATAATATAATTTATTTTGCATTAAATTGTACAGGCTGCATCACAACCAAGGAGCTGGGGACTGTTATGAGATCACTGGGGCAGAATCCTACTGAGGCGGAGCTCCAAGACATGATCAACGAGGTGGATGCAGATGGAAATGGTACAATAGACTTCCCAGAGTTCCTTAACTTGATGGCTCGCAAGATGAAGGACACTGATTCGGAGGAGGAGCTAAAGGAGGCATTCCGAGTTTTTGACAAGGACCAAAATGGGTTCATCTCAGCTGCTGAGCTTCGCCATGTCATGACCAACCTCGGTGAGAAGCTTACCGATGAGGAGGTTGATGAGATGATCCGCGAGGCTGATGTTGATGGTGATGGCCAGATCAACTATGAGGAGTTTGTCAAAGTCATGATGGCCAAGTGAGAAATCCTCACTAAAAACCTTTTTATGAAAAAGCAGAACATTCATGGCAGATAAGTAGTATTATGTGATTCCCTTCATTCCCTGTTTTGTAGGTAGTAGTATTTATTTGGCTAGTTGTAGTTGTGGAAAGTAAAAGAACCGTGTTACTGTCTTCTGGCTTGGGTGGTGGTTGTCTTGCACTTTGTGTGTTTCTGTGAATTTCTGTTTCCTCTTCATTTCATCATCTTCAGAGCTTGGGCTTGGATCTTGATGCAAGATCTTCTTTATCTATTTTTCAAGTGATTGCAAACTAGCTACATGGTGCCACCTTCCATGACTCAAATTTCATTGAAATCATTTTTAACCCTTGTACTGTATGTGCCCTTCTTTGTTGCATGGTTTTTGTCATCTGATCCTGAAAACTGTTGCATGGATTAGTTACAGTGTTTCTTCTCCACTGCCTTATAGCGTGCATGGATAGCAATGCTTCTTGGCGTTATGCCCTAGACCTCCAAGGGTCTAACCCCATCCATTTTCTAGTTGACTTCTCACACTTAAGAGCAAGCCAAACTCAAACGGGTTCACCGGTTCATTTCTTGGCCTGCCACGTGGACCAAGGTTTCTGTTCGAGAGTTGCTCCATTCAAAGCCTATTGGGTTGGGCTTGTGGCGTCTGTTAGTGGATGTTTTGAGCATCCTTGATTGCTGGGCTTAATTGTCTGTGTCTGTTCGCATTCTAGTCTGTCTGGTTGCTTGATGTTCCATGGATGCTATATTTCCGTTAAATATTAGTTGGATGCTCTGCCATGTCTACTTTATGCTTCCTCTTTAATTTAAAAAAAACGATATGAGAAACTGGATAATTGAGTCGTTTTTTTTTTCTAAACCAGTTCTAGAGAATAAAAGTTGAGAGATTCGAGAGAAATTAGATGCTCTTCGGTGGTCCGTAATTCCTTAAACCTCCATGATGGTAGATTACAAAGATAAAAGGGGACGCGTTTATATCCCTGCGGTCCAAAATGTGGGGTGCCGTCACGTCACAATCTTGATGCTTGGATGAGGCGCCGAGCGTGGGCAATATCTGCTCATACGTCGGTTTCCTTGCTTTACCATGTTATCTCACCGGCGTTTACATGGCGTCACACGTGCACCGAAGCCGCCCACCCCACCACAACCCCCGGGAAAAAAAAAGAAAAAAAAGGGGGGGGTGGGGGGAGGGGAAGGAAGAAAAAGAAAAGAAGGCCCTGGTCAAGATAAATGATGCATAAAAAAGACAGTAATATCTCATATTAGTGTCATACCGGATAGAAAGTGAAATTATGATGAGGATCAGGTCCACTGTGGATCTAATGTGAAATCATTCTACGTGGATTCATTTAATTCTAAGATAAAACTATTAAATAAATTCATTTCATCTCAAATATAATAATTTCTTGTGTTATATGGATAGTGCGGTTTGTATGGATAGTGCGGTTTGTATGGTCCTGGCTCGACATGCAGGGCCCCTCGGTGCTGGCTAACAATGAAATGCCATGCCCTGCTAATGGATGTGACCTTAAGGTTGGAGAAAATATTTGCATCCTAAATGGATGTGGCTTATAGAGCTCAGGGTTAATGGGTCTGGATTCTCTGTCGCACTTGGCGCCGTGCATGTGCAATTTGGTCAGCCTGATAGAGGACATATGTCGCGTTGCATGCTGGACCACGGGCAAGGACATGTGTCGCGGGGAGTTTCCCGGGGAAGCCACCCCAAAATTAATGGACTTCTGCACAGTTACACTGCATGTTAGAGGATTCAAAAGAAGGCTGGGAGAGTTCTGATCTGATGACTTGATAAGCTATCTGGAATATTTTGCAGGCGGCGTCAGAAGAGGAGGATACAAGAGAAGAGACGTGGAAGCGAGCCCGAGAGGAGCCCTTCTCCCCAGAAGAGGCGCGGTGGCCGTCGCCCAAAGAACTGCGCCATCCTTTGATAATAATATGGTGGGATCTGTGGACAAGATACAAGCTTGTAATACCGGAGGCATAGCCAAACAACCACAAATAATGCAAGCTGAAACTACGGTATGTACACGGTAAATGTACACCTTATATTATTTGTGCATGAAAAAGCTGGAGAACTGATTTCTATGGGTTTATATGGAGACCTTATGTTGTTATTTGTGCATGAAAAAGCTGGAGAACTGATTTCTATGAGTTTATATGGAGACCTCAGTTGGCTCTTTTTTTTTTTTTTAGATCCGGCCGTTTTTTTTTTTTTTTTTTTGTATCATCGTAGAAGAGTAATGTCGTAGTTAATATAGTGAAAGCAGTTATTGAAAAGTCAACCCTTGTTTACAAGATGAAAATTTTGGATGGGAGAGCAGCTCTTCGTTCTTTCCCGAGTGAATCGTAGCCGAGGCAACGACAACAATGTAGAGCGTTATTAGTTTGTAATTCACTAAAAAAAAAACTTTAGACTTGGTTGTATAATTTGTGAATAAGTTGTAAAATTGGTGAAACATTGATTATTTTTTTTTAATTAACTCGGTTTTGCCAAGAATAGTTCACAGAATCAATCATTAGCTGAGGGAAAAATCAAAATAATTTAATTTTTAATTATTTAGAGAATATTTTTACGATTTTTTTTTTTTTACAAGGCCATCTGTATTCGTCGCTCCATCATTTGTGATCACCAGATCAGGCTAATCAAAGGGACAACCCTCTAACTTTCTAAGTCCCTTTGATACTTTGGATGTTTAGTTTTGTGCCGTTGCAAATCAAAGTTATTCCTCCCAAGTTTACAACACAAGGAAAAATTGTTATCCCAGAGTTAGCGTTTCAGAGGTGAGATGATTATATCGCAGAAAGCAAGGAATTAGCCTCCTTATCTTATTTAAAAATCAACAACAAGAAGAAATCTTTGTTAAAAATATTGAAACTCTTTTCCATCATAGCTGCATAGGACTTATAGTATAGATTATTTTTATATTTACTCCAATAAACTCGAAACTTTACTTCCAAGAGTATACGCTAGTAAATTATTGCTGCATTGAAGTATCAAACAGGAGCTGAAATTGTAATGTCCAAAAAAATATATATAGAGAGAGTTATTAATTATTTTCTCTCTCTTTTGCACTTAGTTATGGTAGATTGGAAGAATAGCAATTCAGGTCTATCTAAATAATTCAAGCAAAACACTAATGGGGGATGAAGTGAATCAATGGCTCAGTATTCATAATCACATTTCACATCCCAAATTAATCTTCATTTTATGAACCTATTTGAAATCAATGAAACAGAGGAGCTGGAGAAACAACAAACCACCAGTTCCAGAAAAGAGATCTCTCCATATATAAGATCGAACGGTACTCTACATTATATCAAACTGGTGCCAACTTTATGATCTCAACCAACAATACAGAAAAAAAAAAACAAGAAATAAAACAATCAAACAGGATTTCCCCAAGATTTACAGTGACCAAGTGTTTAACAGGAAAAAAAATTATGCAGGGACACATCAGCCATTATGACGACTAGCTGCTGACAACCTGCTCCAAAAATAAAATAAAATAAAACAACCAGGATGACTAGAAGGCAATGTCTTTCGCTAAGAGATCTGTCGTGTCTTGGAGCTGCCTCATTCGGCAACATTTTCTTGCATATCCTCTTCAGATTTCCAAACAACATCCTTGAGGCTGTTGGAGAGATTCTTATAAAACTGCAGATGTGGAAGGAATTGCAATCAGCCGAACTGCTTAAAAAAATTATGCTTAAGAATTTTCTGAAAGTAATTTTATATTAAAGACAAGTAAATGTTACAACTCGTATTTACTGCTTCCAACCAGAAAACTAGGAGCTCAAATGGACGTGGGCGGGGAATATGTGGAGATCGAAGGCTCCCCAAAGTATATGCAGTCTCACAGGTTAGAGTGCAGGACATTGGAACGGGTTGAAAATACTATCAAACAATCCCTATTTCTAGGCCTTTAGCTCATGACCGATGATTGTGGGATAATACCATAGCGTGCATGGCAGCCTACGATCCTTTGCTATATATTACATCAAATGCCATATGATGTCTGCTGCGTCACTTTTCTCAAGCTAGGCAGTTAGTGCAAGTGCCAACAAGAGAGAGTGCATGATATAAGAGTTCACTTCATGTTTAGTAAATCACAATGTTATCCAGGTCACATAACCAACCATCAATATTTGATAGTTTAAAATCAAGCATTTTCTTTCAATTGTTTGATGCAGCAGCATACATGATGGTTCCTCTAATACAAGATGTACTTATAATTTACTTGTATATATTTCAAAGCGTTGGACCCTTGGAAACAAACATTACACTAATTTGGCAGCCATGCAATGAATGGGCTAATTCAAGAAAAGAAAAGTCAAGTTAGGGTTTGCAGATCACTAATTTTAAGTTATAAACAAATCTCTTCATATGTGTTTGAATTTATCAAGTAAAAGACAAACAACAAAGCGGGCGCCAGATTATTAGCATCAGTTCATGTGTTATTCAGACATTAGCTAGCTCAAAAGTCTGTATTTCTAAGCAGCAACGTTGTAACACTGTGGGAAAACATAAACACGAGAAAAGGGATAATAAAAATATTAAAGGTCGACAAATCAAAACTCAGTCACTAAGTTTAAGAGAATGGCATGAATCATGATCTGCTTAAAGGTGTCTATCCATAACCAGACAGCAGCACTGACATCTTGCAAATCAGTGCTCTCTAGAACTTTTAGCATGTAAAATCAATCAAACATGGGTGAACTTGATACAAGAAGCATGCTAATCATGCTGTCAAACTGATGATCTAGGATGGAACAATCCAGTTCTTTCAGCTCCTTAGGAGATTCAATCAAATGACTGGATATTTTTCGTAGAAGTACAAATGTCTATAATCCTCCTGTTCACCCAGTCAACTACAATAAATCATCTTAGTTGGTCATATTTTACGAAAGTACCTTGTGGAATTCTAGAGTGTCTCCTTTAGCTTTCCGTACTTCAACCATATGAAGACAGGGAGCTACTTGAAATACCTGAAATTCATAATACAAGTCTCATAGCAGAAAAAAACAACTTACCAGATCTCATCAATTAAATGAAATATGAATTCAATGATACCTCGGTAGCAACATTGAGATTCCCCTTTCTTCCGGCTTTCACGTTTTGCAGCCTCATCTGAAAATAGAAGAGTTATTTCATGGAAAAAATGAGAGATAAATCCATAATGTTGCCTCTAGGTCCTCAACCAAGAAGGTTGCCACAGACCATTTAAAATGTTTATAAGAGTGGTCTAGAATTCAACTCCACAATTCTGCATGACCGACCTTGTAATTTTTCTTGTGAACATCAAAGCCCAGTGGTTTTGCAGCTTCTTCGATCTTCCTGACGATTTCATTGGCTGGACATTTTGATGTAAATCTGGTTTCTCTCTTGAATTCCTGTCACAGGTGAGTGGATAATTTAGGATCCTAAAGTATAACCATGATGACCAGCAAAACTAATCCCACTTACAGTAGTAATCTGAACCATTCCATATAGGAAAGAGATACAATATAAGCATATTAGAGGAAACTTTGCATGTGGATCAAAGTTAAATAAGAATGTTCATAAGTTAAATCACTTGAAACTAATAATATCATATTTTGCATCATCAGATAATTCCAAGAAAAATGGAACTGCATTATTTTATCCCTTGCCTAAACATAGAAATGACAGACAAAAAGTATACAGTACTTCAACCTGTTCTATGTCAAACAAATTTCCAAGATTTAGCCCCTTTGACATTGAAATCAGCTCAAATGCATTCATAGCTGTTGGCTGGTCTTCCCTCTCCTCTGTTACATGGTGTTCCTGAAATAAAGGTTATCACATGTAGTAAATATCATTTGCAATATAATCACCACAAGAGATGCTTCTGCCAACTGCAGAAAGATCTTTTACTATAATTGCCACTAAAGCTCATCTGCAACTCACTTCTGAGTCCTTGAAAACAGCATCCACATCATCCAGATTCGTATCATATTTCTCCTCAAAGACTGGTGGCTTATAGCCTTTCTTGAACCATTCATCCTCCAATATTTCAGGGATAGTTATTCGCTGCCATCAGACACAAAAGTCAAGGTCAACCAAGATGTAATAAAGAAAGGTACATCTAACAAATTTTGCTCCTAGACATTTCAAAGACAATTCTCTCCCAGTATATCACTAAAATGAGCTGCCCTTTTTTCTTCTTTCTTGCCTTCTTTTATTTTTCTGTGCGCCAATCTCAGATGCAACATCATATTTAATAAGAAACAAATTCAAAATAGTCAAACCAGCTCCCGTTGTTCTATCTATTATTTGATATTGATTGTGATTCTTATCAATTATATATTAGAAATATCATCTTACACTAGTTTATGAATTGAATCACAAAATACCCCTACTCCATTAAAGGTTATCTAAAATAAATACTTTCTGAATTTCATTCAGAAAAGTAACTTACTGTCATGGGGTTTGGATCGAGGATTCTTGTCAACAGTCTCATGGCACCAAAAGAAAGCCAAGATGGGCATGTAAATTCAGCAGCCGAAATCTGCATGTCAAAAGCATTTCTTAAAAAAGGATGAGAATGTAAGAGTATATGGAACCCTAAATCCTAAATATAGTAATAATGCTCACTTTCTTATACAAGGTCATAAGATTAGAATCCTCAAAAGGCAAATACCCTGCTAGCAATACGAAAAGAATGACTCCACATGACCATAAGTCTGCAGTTGCCCCATCATAGCCTCTGTCATTGAGGACCTAAACAGATGGAAATAAATTGTACTTGACATGATTTTAAAAAGAAAAGAAGATATATTTGCCCATGTTATAATCATAAAACTGCAATTTGAACCTCTGGAGCAACATAGTTTGGAGTTCCGCAAGTAGTGTGAAGCAAGCCATCATCCTGAAGGAAACAATATTTACAGTTGAAACTTGATTAAGTTCCGAGAAGTAATGATTAATTAGAAGGTAATGATATGCAGACTTTCTAATTTGTAAAAGGCAAAAAAAAAAAAAAATCAATCAGAGTTCTAGCATCCTGTTTATGATGGAGTGAGGAATTCCACAATTTTGTTATTACTGCTTAAGACCACCAAAAATTAGCTACTAGCTCTTGCAACTAGTAAACCTGAAACTTAATATAGATTTATTAAGTACTCGGATATCAGTTATATTATAATTCTAAAAGTACAGGAACATAAATAAAGGAAATGTTAGGACCTCTTAAGGACTTCTGCTCAGTTGAAATTGTATTCATGACTTTATGGTAGGTGCTTTAGTTGGGTCAGTAACAGTTTCGAGTTCCTTTATTTTAAGAAACAATAAACCCATAACAACATTGTCCATGGTAATTCCTCAAAAAAATATAAACATAGTCCATGATAATCTTTGTGGAAAGGAGCATTATTTGCAGGAAACAGAAATTTCTTTTGCCATTATATAAAGTTTTGTTCAATAAATGCAGGATGGTTGTCTTCAAATGACATTTGTACTTCATGTTGGATAGAGAGATAAAAAATGTTAAACCTTGGTCCAATGAAATTGTTCGTTGGTCCAAGCTGAATTTCTTACATACAAAAATTAATAGATACTGCACAAAAAAGTTTTGCTAGGTTTGTCAAAAAAATGCAATATTTTCACCTTGAATCAGGAAGCTTTTGAAATTGTTCATTGCAATACAAACTCATAGAAACCAAAGATTCAAGTCCCAGCAGGACGTCCCGTGGGATACCGGGACAGAGTACCATCCCATGTATCGGGACAGGGCCGTCCCGCTAGCGTTCCAGCATCACAATCGGGATGTCTTGGGATATCCTCTATCCCAAGTGTCGGGATAGGATGGAACGGCGGCGCATCCCATTTCATAAAAAAAATCAGGACGGCCCCATCCTACGGGATTTAAAACCTTGATAGAAACATTGATCAAGAAGCTATAAATAAGTATTACTATCAAGAACCAATTCCAGAACAAGAACTTTGAGCGTGTATAATTACCCTGACTTGTTGTGATAATGCACTCAATCCAAAATCAGAAACTTTGAGGTTCCCACATGCATCAAGTAGTAAATTTTCTGGCTGCACAAACATGTTGGAGGATATCAAGATTTAATTTTCACCATAAAGGTCTGATGAACTTAAAAGAAGCAGGATGTTTAAGGCATCTAAGAATCGAGTAGTTTACCTTTAAGTCACGGTGGTACACCCCCCTGCTATGGCAATAATCCACAGCATTAATTAGTTGTTGAAAATACCTTCGTGCTTCATCCTCCCTCATTCGCCCATGGTTAACCTTCAAATTTGAAATTTTAAGCATTATCAACACTGGAGCTAATAGCAGGAAACATGTCACGATGCACAGTAAGAAAGTTCTACATAAGCATGAAGGCTTTGTTTACATTTCTGTCAGCATGCTAGGACATATTACAACTTCTGAATCAACAAATTCACCCCATTTCAATCAAACAAAAAAATTGTATGCAGTAAAGTTTCCCACTTACAATTTTGTCAAAAAGCTCTCCCCCTGTAATATATTCAAGTACGAGGAATATTTTTGTTTTGCTTCCCATAACCTGAACAAAGAAATAAAACTATTGATGAAAACAAAAAAGAGAGATGGAACACAGATATGAACAGAAACCTGTCTTAGTTCTACCATATTCTTTGAGTTTAGAGTTCTAGGTTGTACTTGTCATCAGCTAAAGAATATGCATGATTAACAAGGCCTCCATTACCATGTAGAGTTTATATATGATAGGCGATAGCACCAAAATCAGATCTACATGAATGGATGCACGCATAAAATCTGAATAAGCAATATGCTGGATCACCACAGACTGGAAATAACCCACCTTCCTAGTGGCTAGATGGCTCTAAACCTACTATAAGATTGACCTTTTCAGAGAAAGAACTGTTTCTGGAGCAGTAATCCTCTTTCCATATTCATTCTTTAAATAAACAGCTAATACAGTCAAGAAGAACTTTAAGCTGCCGTTCTGAATTCTGAGCCTCATTGACTTGGAATTGTTGCCTTTCAGCATGAAATAGTAGAATTAGTACACTATATTATGTCAATCATCTTCCAATATAGTAGGTTTAGTGTAATTTAAAGCTGGGGTGCTTGACATGCTGGACAACAACCATTGGAGCGATAATGATGACAAAAATGCATATTTGTTAGAAATGTATATTGTTTGTTGAGGAAGTGTGGTGGATTTTTAATGGGCTGATGAGGACATTTCGTTTTAATTAACGCACTCCCTTGGACCTATCTCATTCTAGAAATAATGTGTATGCATATGCACATATGACTCAAACTTCTTCTGTTATATGTAATATCGAATGCTGGCATATCCACATGAAGGACTCGCACTTGATACACTTAAATAGTTTTTTCCCTTCTCCCTTTTGTTGCATTAATCATAACCTATTTGCTTCACTCATGCAATGATGTGAGACTGCCAAACTTTAGGTGATCCAAGAGGATCATTGCATTCGATGTGGACCACTTTGACCATTATGAAGAGAATCGGATGGAGTCCAGGAGCAAGATCCACTACATGCAGAAGCTGAAATGCATGCCAAACTTCCAAAAGCCCTAATCCAATTTTCTTTCTTTCTTTCTTTCTTTTTGAAATTGGATAACTTTTCAAGCTATATGACATGCCACTATCCCATTAGATTGTGGCGCATTAAGCACTTAGGGCCAAATTCCATCATCTAGACCTTGAAATAGGCCAATCATAGCAAAAACTTCAAAAGATTTTGACTGTGCATGTCTCCATTCCCAGAAGAATTAGATGAAGTGGCTGAAAACAAAATCAATGTAACAGTCGAGATATGCCTCCTTCAGAATTTTAGCTTTTTTTTTCATGATAATTTCCATTAGTCATGTCTATTATGGGAAAACTATAATCTCTTTTAACTAGAAAAGGAATTCAACTCAAATTGTACAAGGACAGATTTCATAAGCATAATAGAGGCTTTGCAACTAAGCTTTATGATTAATTAACGAAAGAAAAGGAGAACTAAACCCTACCTTCATCAATTTTTTTTATTTTCTATATTTTTTAAAGATTAGAATTGAGCGGGTTGAAGAAGTTTCTTCCTTCTCCTAATTGGATCATTAGGCACCAAAAGACCACCATGGATACCAAAGATTTTGAAGATTACCTCATATATCCGAACAACATTAGGATGCTTTATTAACTTCATGGTGGCAATTTCTCGTTTAATCTGCAAGTATTTAAAAAATTATCCCTTAGTAATGAGAAGGCTTGAGAAATAAGAAAAGAAATACATGTTTTCAAATCAAATAACCATTAAAATAATATTTCTAAATATAAGGCAAGACAGTCACATAAGACAAAAGAGATTATAACAAGCCATGAAGAAATTACTATTTGCTTTAGGTAACATTACACCAGGACTCTTTTGAAGTCATTGTTAACATGAAAACTTGTATCCAAGTTTCGTTGTCTCGGTACCGACCCTGTACTAGTACCATCTTTTACAGCATTGGTACGGCACCGGTACAGTATGGTATATTCCATATCAGGCGATATGGGGCGGTATGGCAAACATTGCTTGTAACAACTAAGGATATTATTCCATCACATATGTTCTTATAAACATTAGCATGCAAAAATATTTCAAAAAATAGGAGAAAGCAAGAGAAAAGCTTAAGGAGAATATAATGAGTGGATAGAAAGAAAGATGACTGTTGGACTTGGATGATTCAATTTAAGGAAAATATTGGTTATCAAGTCAAAAATATTCCATTGATAGACAAAGTAACAATATTGCGGCACATCATAAGCATTAAATATCTACTCTTGTAATAATGCTACATCAAGTGCAAACCTAATTTTCCCATAAACTTAAACATCCATTATTTACAGCATTAAGCTAACATGTTCTTTTCTTTTCTATATCTCATTTTCTTATTCTTATTTTACATTGCAGGGGAGTGGCGTGTGCATGTGAGTGAGGAAGAGTAATTGAGTGTACTTATAGCAGGAACATCTAGATTCACTACATCATGCAAGTTTATAATCAACATGTGCCATCTAGGCAACTTAATAGCATTTAGTGTCCCTCAACACATAAGAAATTCTCTATTAGGATTAACTAAATTGACATAGAATGCACTCAACATATGCATGTAAGAAACTAGGCAAAAACAACATAGACACAAAGCTTAAATGCAGTGCCAACCATGTTGCAAGAATCACCTGCTCAACCAATTTGTGCTTGAGAACCTTTTCCTTATCAAGAATCTTGATGGCAGCAGGTTCCCCTGTTTCGGAGTTCCTTGCAAACCTAACCTTTGCAAATGTCCCTTCCCCAATTGTCCGCCCAAGTTCATACTTCCCCACACGACGCTTCACTTTGCCTGCACTCATTTTCTGTCTTGTATCTCTGATGTGTTCTCCAGTGAAATCAGTAAGTGATCTCGAAATTTGTCTTTTCAAGTTTAATCGGATACCTGATCTTTTAAGCAAGAGCCACACTCAGGCCACAAGAATATGAAAAGATATGATATTTACAAGGGAAATTCCAGATCAAGTCCGAAGAGTTTTTTTTTTTTCCTTGAAATCCAATCTTAGGCTAGCATAACTAGATCAAGTCAATGATTATGAATTAAACGTGTAACAAAGATCAAAGGAGTCATCTTGCACCAGAGATGCAAATATATGAGGAAAAATTTCCATGCAGAAGTGAAATGCCAACTAAAGACGGGGCGAAGAAAAGGAAATGCCTGTGGACATGACAACTCAACAAAATTAAATTTATTAAATTAAGGCCTGTGTGATCTGGATCAAGGAAACACCTTTATTATGATAATGAACAAATGGCAAGTGCAGGTAGTATGAGAAACATCTAAAATTTCCTAGATGCATGCACAAACAACCATGCAAATAAACTGCTAATTAAACTGAAATATGGCTATACAAAATGTTAAACTTACATATACTGATTTTATTTTATATCCAGGAACCCGTTACAGATTTTTTTTGGGAACTCAAAAGGTTTTCCATTATCATTTTGATAAAATGAGAATTTTAGATGCCAGTAAGCAACATCATTGGGGTTTAAATTCTTGAAGCAAATGAAGTCCAACACATTACAATATATTTTTTTCTTTAAAAGAAAAAATTCATGTCTTAAACAACATAACATTGACAACAAAATTGAATTACAAACCACATTGCAAACACAAAAAATAAGAAGAGAAATCAACACAGCACATGCAGAGAACTAAGCTTGTAACTGGCACCCGAGACCTTAAAAAGAAGCTCATGATCTCAGACACACAAATATAAAGATCAAAAACCTCCATATAAGAATTTTTAAGCATTCATATCACCAAACAAACAAAGGAAAATCTAAGTAACTAGACCTATAGAATGTTCCTAGATGACAAAGACCATGGACCTGAACTATCAAAAAAGAAAAGAAAAAAAAAAGGGACCAAATACTTGAATAAAGTATTCCGAGATAGAGGATCAAAACATAATTCAAGAAAGCAGTGAGAACCTTGCATTTCCAAATCCACCAATCACCTCATCATAGAAACTACCTCCAAAGTAAACTATATATAAAGAAAAACCAGGACTTTGAGTTAATCACAAACCATAATCCTTTTAAAAGAGGCATGATATGACATCTAAATTAAGCTAAAAGCAAGGAATAGAAAATCCACTGGCAGTAACCAAATTAAATAAATAAAAGAAGAAGAAGAAGAAGCAGGAGGAAGACCATTACATAGAAGGATTCAAAGTTTCAGACACATACTAAACAGCCAAATTAAAGAGAGAAGCCTACAACTTGCAATACACCAACTGCAACTTGCTGCAAGCTCCTAGAAGCTTCCAAAGTCAAAGAGAACAACTTGTGATTATAAAAAATAAAAAATAGAAAAAACAGAATAACTCCATCCATCTATATATTATAATAGCAGAAGTCGATGACGATAGAGGGTCAGATTCTCAATCACAGTAATCAAATTCAAAGAAAAAGCCAATAAAAAAGGGGGAAAAAACCAACTCAATCCAGACAAAACTATTTAAATCTAAGGAGAAGGTTGTGGTTTACATTACAACAAGCACAAAAGGATAGACTAATGGTCTCTTTAGCACGAAAGGACCATAAAAATAGCAGTTAAGTAATCAAATCTTGTAACACAGAAGAAACAGAAAAATTTCAAACCTTGCAGCCATAATTGACACCCAAAACACTATTTCCCTTTCTTGATGTACAAATTTCCAAATATTCAAGTCCCACTTGAAAATCCCTCTAGCAACATAATCCAATGCTCATAAACAAGAAAAAAATCAAGTTATGTTTCAGAAAAAAGAATCAAGTAAACCAATATCCAATATATGAATAAAGGAGGCAGAGAGAGAGAGAGAGAGATCAAGAACCCACCCTTGGAAACCAAACCAGAAGAAGTGATCACAAACTGCTCGGAATTCACTTGAAAAGAAGAAAAACAGAGGGAAATTTACAATTTGGTGGCTCCAGGACAACACAACCGACTGATGTTTTCTTCCAACTTTTGGCTCTTGGGAGCTGGAGGGGACCAAAACACTAAAACTTCTTTTTTTTTTTTTTTTTGATGAATACCAAGACAGTAAAGCTAAGAGAAGGAAAAGAAGCAGAACATGGGACTGTAAAAATGATGAGGACAGGGACTACATGTGAGGCAAAGATCGTGCGGTGGCCACAAGTAGTTATAGAGGCAGAGGGGAAGAAGAGAAGGCTTTGGTGATCCAACTCCATGCAGCTGTTCCTCGAGGCCCCACAGCCCCCAAAGCTCCACCTCTGCCTCTGCTTGGATAGTGACAAAATGCCTACCCACTCTCCTCTCCTTATCTTCTTTCTAATTTTTACATAGATTTTTACTTAGATTTGGTTTGTAGAGCAACTCACCCTCGAAATAAGTTTCTAAGCTCTTTCACAGGAGATTCTTGAAAAGAACTCACAGTAACTTGGTCATTACAAATTTACAATATTACATCTTACCATTTTTTTTTTTTTTTTGATGTCCTCGGTCTTCTCTGAATCTATTAGGAGGCTAGGGAAATTTATTTGGATATTGGAGAGAGAAATGAAATTTGGTGGACTGCAAATTTTTGTCGCACCTTCTCTTAATCAAATCTGAACCTCAAAGAGGCTCGGGAAGGCGGTGGATCAAGATTTCCGAAATTTACAAACTTTAACTTGGATTGAATAGTTGATGACATCGTTAGGCTTAGAGCAGATTTTGTACTAGAGCTAGGAAGAGGTGATGTGATCAACTATTCTCAAAGAGGAAAATCCTTTAGATATATATGTGTCCCAAAAGAGACAAAGCCGATCATGACGAAGCCATCACATTCGATGATTGAACTAATCATGTCCGTCGTGTTATCCTTACCAAAACTAAAAGAAAAAACACTGTCATTAAAATAGTATTTTGACAATATCTATGGTAGGCTAAGTCTGCCTAAAAATTTATGGCTCAAAAGATATTAAGAACTTGAGATAAGTTTAAAATGAGAGACCTTGAAACAAAATGATCAAAACTTTTTATCAGCGAAATTTAAAGAAGAGACAAGGAAAACATGCCATGGATGGTCATCATACCGATAAGTAATAAAATGAACGATATCCTCGTGCATGAGGCGGAGAGGCAAACCCATCCACTGATGTATGGCAGTACATCATTGAAATTATTAAAAAAAAAAGCTCGGAATGGAAGAAAATGGCATTTTCATGAATTTTTCTATAAAAAAAAAATAATAATTCTTTGACTAATAATTAGTGATCAAAGCTTAACAAGTTTTGACGATAAGAAATGACGGCTACTTGTTATGGCAGCACATCGTAGAGCACGTTTCTCATCTTACCTACCTGTAAAATATTAAATAAGCGAACATGGTAGAGCCCTCCACCGTATAATATATAATTCTTTCTTGTGTATTATCCTTGATAAACTTTTTGTCTCCCACCAAACCTCTCTATTAGTTGTAGCTTTTGATCAATCTTGATCAGCTTCGCTACTCTCGAAGGTCAAGTTGCGGGCGTTTGTTCTATCAACAAATATACTTAGATTGGCATGGGTGATGAAAGCTGTAGCACGCAACAAGATATTGAACATATCCTTAGCTTGCAAATTAGACAACCAATTTATTTCAAAATTGTTGGAATCGGATAGGTTTGTTTTTCATTAGGATAATTATTATTATAAGAAACCAGTGAAGCATGTGCAACCCGGCAGCTCACAAATCGCTTCAAATATTAAATTTTGATTTTCTTTTAGTATATATAGTATGCATCATGATCTATGTTTTTCTAACATCATTTTTAATGAAAAAAATCTGGATAAGTTTAAGCAAATATATTATGCTGCAGGTGATTGCTTTTTTAGGTAAATCAAATTTATTAAACCAATCTAAAGTAAATAAAATAAAATATCTAACTATTCAAAAAGAATATATATCACAATCATCTATAAAGTAAATGCCGTATGGTTAGCAATATGTGTCGTCATCCAACCATAGCAGACGTATTTTACTTCAGAAGATTGAAAAGTTGCTTTCATTCTTCAACAATCCTATCTCCAAGAATGGGTATCCAAGATTGTTGAACTAGACCTATCTAATAGTTATATTGGAGTCCCCATATTATAATTAGTCCCCCTGTAGGATGATATGAGAAGTCTTTAAAATTTTAATTACATATGGCATACCTTCTCATATAACACGAAATTGTATCATAGGAAGTGTAGTTCAAACAATCTAACACCTCCTGCAATTACTAACCCATCACTCACACTTCTAAAAATAAAATTTGTGCCATCGAAATCACCTCCATTTAAAATACTAACATCAAAATTAATCTTAAAGAAAATAGAAGGTAGTTGCTTTTAAGTGAAATGGAATACCTCTAGGATCGCAGAATCTACAAAAGAAGAGTCACGGTTTTTTCTGATTATGAAGGCCGGCTGCTTTCACGAGGATCGACTTGGAAATCTAGAAAACACGATCATTTCTTGCCAATCACATATCATAAATAATGCAAACCATCAACATAGCCTCTCTACTCTGATTAATTTTAAACTGATCTCCTACCGATAATTTGAAGAAAGGTATCATGAAAGAAAGTTGGAACAATCGCTGCATCAAAACCAAAGGCTTGTCTCTAAATCTGAGTTGCTAACCTACAATATGTTAGAATTTATTTTAAAAAATAAATAAATAAATAAATAAATAAGATTTTAATTTTTTTATCTCCTATATTTTAGTTATTTAAAATTTTTAAAACTCTATTTTTAAACTTAATGGTTCTTTCCAAAAAGATATGACTCTTCGAAAGAGAATGTTGGTTTTCGAAGAAATATGATGTTTTTTAAACATCATATCTCTTTCGAACCATGGCACCTCTTCAGCAATCCGGATAAAATCTATAAATAGGTTCTAGATCTGACTGTTTGAAAGATAATAAAAAATTCTTGATCTCTTTTTGTGTTACTATTTTTCTCTATTTTTTCTGAGGCAGAGACTATCTTTTCCTTTCTTCTACTTCTTTTTTGGACATCTGAAAGAAATTACTTGGGTCAACCTCCCCAATGATTATGCTCATGAGAGAAGGATCGGACTGAAGTGGATCATTGTATTTTAGGAATGAGATCATCGAAGACCTGCACGTAGGGGATGAATCATGTTTTTAAGATAGTGTTTCACATATCTCGATTCAGACAAGATCTTTTTAATTTTTTATTTTTTTTAGTATTCTATTTTTCATCTAAAAATCATATGAATAACAATAGCAATTTTTAGATATTTTTTCTTGATTTATTCCAACAGTCTAAGAATGCGAATTTGATAAAACTAGAAATTATTATTCGTTGCTTGGAATTAACTTTAAATTGATTGTATAATACCAAAAGTTTTACTATTCATCATTTAAAGATTGTTCTTCTTAAGTTTTCCAATTTATTAACAAACTTATTTACTATTTTCTATAATTATTTTAAAAAAAAGCATACATAAATTTTTGTAGTTCTAAATTCTTTGCAGAATTTTTCTGTAACTTTAAAATACTAGAGAAATTTTTCACAGATTTCTATAGATTTAAAAAATTTCTTCTAAATTTTTTTGTTCATTAAAAAAATAAGATAAAAATTTTGCTACTATATTAAAATCCATAAAAAAATTTTTGCAACATTAATTTCTATTTAAATTAATTTATGTAGGCTTTAAATTCTATGTAGAAATTTTTTTTGTAATTTTAAAATTTGTACAGAATTTTTTTGTATATTTAAAATCTGCATAGATTTTTTCTGCATTTAAAAAATTTCTATTTCTCTGAAAGTTGTACAAGTTAACAATTATTTTTTAAAAATTAATATTAGTACTATCTTGAAAAAATGTAGAATAATATAATTATTTTATTTATCATATTCGTAGCATAATTATTCAATTTTGTTCTTATTACTATTTTTTATTGTATTTATTTTAAAATCTAGAATTGTATTATTATAAGTCAGTACCCAAACATATAAGACTAAACCACTTGAAACTTTATTTGTAGAATCAATTAAACAACCAGAACATCATAAATGGCTTCATTTGATGATTATAGAGCAATTAAATCTGAAAAATTTAGTAGATCATTCTTTAAAAGATGGCAAAGTCAAGTAAAATATTGGCTCAATATTTTAGGATTGATCTCTATCTTAAAATTATCAGATCTTAGATATTTCTCTAGATCAACTTCTTCTAGTCCTCAAGATTCTGAATCTTCTGGCTCTCTTTCAAAAACTCCTAAAGAAATTGATTTTCTTTGCCGCCATAGGATCCTTAATGCTCTATTTGATAATTTATATGATGTGTACATTTTCATCAAATCAGCTAAAAAGCTTTGGGATGCTCTTGAAGTAGAATATGAAATAGATGATGCCAATTTTGATCAGTTCGTCGTATCTAAGTTTCATAAATATACAATAATAGATTCCAAATCTATTAGTGTCCAAATTCATGAGTTTCAAGATCTTCTTATAAAGACTGAATTAACTGACTGAAAATTTTCTAAAAGTTATAAAGTTCAATCCTTGATTAATTCGCTCCCTCCTTCTTGATCAAACTTTTCTCATGAATTAAGTCATAAACAAGATGAATTAACCCTTTCAGACATCATAGACTCTATTAGGATTGAAGAAAAGCATCAACTTAAGAATAAACCCAAATCTGATTTTGGATCCAAGATTAATTTGGCTGAATTAAATCAAAATCATTTCAAAAAAAATTCTTCAAAAAAAAAAACTCTAAATCCTTCAAACTTTGTTTCTTCCTCCAAACCTCCTAGAAGCCATAACCGTCCTAATTAGAAGCCAAATAAGAAAGAGATCTTTTGCTTCATGTGTGGACGGATAAATCATATGGTGAAGGACTGCTACCATAAAAAGACTAAACTATGGAAAAAAAAGCATCAAAACCTCAAGTGAACATGATTGAAGATAGTGCCGAACCTTCCTTCAGGTTAGAAAGTCAAAATTCTTTGGTATATCTTGTCCATTCTTCTTTTGATTGGTAGCTTGGTTCAGGAGCTAATATACATATTTGTTTTGATTGCTCCTAGTTCTCCACCTTTCAGAAATCAAGTGGAGGGGCTGTAATGCTTGAAAATAATTCTGCAGCATAAGTCTTAGGAAGAGATTGTGTGGATCTGAATATGACATCTGAAAAAATCTTAATCCTTCATGAAGTATTGTACGGCTCCAATGTTAGGAGGAACCTAATCAATGGATCTTTTCTTATATTTAGAGGCTATAAAATTGTATTAGAATCTAATAAGCTTATAATCACTCGTAATAATAAGTTTATTGAAAAAGGCTTTGTATCTGAAAGCCTATTCAAGTTAAGTGTAATTTCTAAAGATTTTAATAAAGATCATTCCTTTATTTTAAATCTTGAATCTTCTAATCTTTGATATGGTAAGCTTGGTCATATTAATTTTGATCGGATCCAATATATGACCAACTTAAATTTGATCCCTAGAATCCATTTGAATAAAAAGATCAAACATGAAATCTGTGTTCAAGCTAAAAGTTCTAGAAAATCTTTGAAATCTGTCTATAGAAGTTTTAACCTTCTTGATTTAATTCATGGTGATGTCGGTAACTCTACCAAAAATCCTACTTACAGAGAAAATCATTACCTTGTAACATTCATTGATGATTTCTTTCAATATTATTATACCTATCTAATCAGATCTAAAAATAAAGTTCTACATAGATTTAAAATTTTTAAGACTGAAGCTGAAATTCAGACTGAGAAAATCCTTAAAAAACTTAGGTCAGATCAAGGTGGAAAGTATACCTCAAATGAAATGATCCTATTTTATCAAGAACATGGGATCATTCATGAGATGACTCCTCCTTACTCCCCTTAGTCAAATAGTATAGTGAAACAAAAAAATCATACCATAATAGATATGGTTAATTCAATATTAATCAGTTCAGATGCATCGAAAACTTATGAGGGGAAGCCTTATTAGCAGCCTATTATATTCTAAATAGAATACCTTTTAACGATAGAAATAAGATTTTTTTTGAACTTTGGAAGAATAGAACTTCTAGATTAGATTATCTAAAAGTATGGAGGTGCTTAGCTAAGATAGGTATACCTGAACCCAAGAAAATAAAAATTGATCCTAAAATTGTAGATGAAATTTTTGTAGGATATTCCTTAGATAGTAGCACTAATAATTTCTAGTAATAAATTCTGAAATAATTGACATCTTTAATAATACTCTAATCCAGGTTAGAGATGCTACTTATTTTGAAAATATCTTTTTTTCAGAAACTAAGTCTCGAATCCAATTCAATTTGATCTATCTTTTAATCCTAGTCTTGTTGAATCAGAGGTTCTTTGTGATTCAAAAAAGAAAAAAAGATCTAACTCTGATCATGGACATTCTGAATCTAAAAAAAATACAAGAGCTAGGAAAGAAAAGGATTTTTGTGAAGGCTTCTTTATTTTTCTAATTGAAGGTGAACCATCCACTTTTGTACAGATACTGTCTTCATTCGATACTTCTTTTTGGAAGGAAGCCATTAACTCTGAATTCAATTGAACAATGCAAAAACAAATCAGGATCCTTACTGATCTTCCTCCAGATAGTAAACTATTAGGTTGCAAGTGGATATTTCATAGGAAGCTTAGACCTGATAGATCAATAGAAAAATATAAGGCTAGATTAGTAGCCAAGGGATATAAGCAAAAAAAAGATTTAGATAATTTGATACTTATTCTCATGTAGCTAGAATCTCTACCCTTAGAACTCTCCTTACCATTGGTTCCATCCATAAGTTGATCATTCATCAAATGAATATAAAGATGGTGTTCATAAATGAAGATCTAGATGAAGAGATCTATATGGAACAATCTGAGAGATTCATTATTAAAGGATAAAAAAATAAAATTTGCAAACTTGTTAAATCCCTATATGGTCTTAAACAAACACCTAAACAATGGCATGAAAAGTTTGATAGAACTATCATTTTATTTGATTTCTCAATCAATGATCATGATAAGTATATCTATTTCAAAATCATCGATGATGATTGTGTGATCCTTTGTTGATACATCGATGATATTTTGATCTTTGAAACTTCTCTTAAAATCATATTTGTAATCAAATAATTTTTTTCAAATCATTTTGACATAAAAGATTTAGGTGAAACTGATCTTATCCTAAAAATGAAGTGGATCAAATCTTCTAAAAGGATAGCTCTCTCCCTTTATCATTCTATCAAGAAAATGATTGAAAAATTTAGATATTCTGATCAGAAACCTATATCTAACCTTTATGATCCAAGTACCTATCTTAAAAAGAATTTAAGTGAATCAATTGATCAACTTAGACACTCCTAAATTATAGGTTCTCTTCTTTATATGGCAAATAGAATAAGACCTGATATTGTCCATGCTGTAGGAAGATTAAGTAAATATACCTAAAATCCAAATTAATCTCATTAATCTATTGTTGAAAGAGTATTCTAATATCTTAAGGGAACCTTGGATCTATCTCTCTTGTACACTAGATACCTGAGGTGGTTGAGGGTTACAGTGATGCAAATTAGATTATTGATTCTCTTGATCTTAAATCAATCATCGGATATCTTTTTTTTCTTGACAGTGCTGCCATAGCTTGGGGATCTTTTAGGCAAATCATTATATCTCGGAGCACCATGGAGATCGAGTTGTTTGCTCTGGATACCATCTATGCTGAGATAGAGTGGATTAAAAATCTTATCTTAGAGCTATCTTTGATACCTAAGATAGTTCTGGCCATATTAGTTCACTGTGATAATAAGGCCATAATTGAACTGACTAATCAAAAGAGTCCTAATAAAAAGATAAACCAGCATATCTGTATTCGTCATAAATTTGTAAGACAACTCAAAAAGAGTAATATCATTTTTTTAAAATTTGTCAAATCTAAAAAAAACTTGACAGATCAATTAACCAAAGGTTTGTCTAGACATAAAGTTTTAGAATCATCAAGGGGGATGGGATTTAAGCCCATCATGTAGTCACCAATAATGGATACCCAATCTCTGTGATTGGAGATCTCATGAATAAAATTTAATATGATAGAAACCAAGCTGATGGAGTGATCGTGTCAGAATACATTATTAGAGTATCTTCTCCCATCCTTATGATGAGTGCTCTTATCGGTGCTAAAATAAATTAAAAAGAATTAGCGAAGCCCTTAATGAGTCCAAGATAAAAAATCTATAGTGTATTAGGTCATAAATATCCTTGGAAGATTACCTATATGAGAATTGTCATATAGACCGCAATTAGGGGTTTGAGCTAATCCTAGCAAAATTTTCATGAAAAATCAAGATACTAAGCGCAAGGCCTCTAAATGATGCTGACCACATAAAGACCCACTTGATCCGTATTGTGTGTGTGATAAGTTGAAATCTGAGTTAAAAGTCCTAGTTCAAGATCTAATCCACTATGGCTCCTTCAGATGGATGATATCAATACTAAATGAGGTTCATGTCCAGAGGACACCTCACCTATTATATAATATAAG
Source organism: Elaeis guineensis (assembly GCF_000442705.2). Taxonomy (NCBI): domain Eukaryota; kingdom Viridiplantae; phylum Streptophyta; class Magnoliopsida; order Arecales; family Arecaceae; genus Elaeis; species Elaeis guineensis. The sequence continues at coordinate 119,613,821 of NC_025997.2, forward strand.
ATGCCTAGATATTTTTTTTTATATGTTTCAAAATTTAAATCTTTTATGAGAGATTGTTAGAGTTTATTTTAATAAATAAATAAATAAGATTTAAATTTTTTTATCTCCTAAATTTTAGTTATTTAAAATTTTTAAAACTCTATTTTTAAACTTAATGGTTCTTTTCGAAGAGATACGACTCTTCGGAAGAGAACGTTGGTTTTCGAAGAAATATGAAATTTTTGAAACATTATATCTCTTCCGAACCATAGCACCTCCTCAATAATCCGGATAGAGTCTATAAATAAGCTCTGGATCTGACTGTTTGAAAGATAATAAAAAATTTTCGATCTCTTCTTGTGTTACTATTTCTCTCTATTTCTTTCTAAAATAGAGACTATCTTTTTTTTTATTTTTTTTTCTAGATATTTGAAGAAAATTGGGTCAGCCTCCTCAACAATCATGCTCATGAGAGGAGGATCGGACGGAGTCAGATCGTTGTACCTTGAGAACGAGATCGTTGAAGATCCGTACGTAGGGGGCGAATCACATTCTTAGGATAATATTTCATACGCATATCGATTCAGACAAGATTTTTTTAATTTTTTATTTCTTTTAATATTCTTTTTTTATCTAAAAAATATATGAACAATAATAACAATTTTTAGATATTTTTTCTTGATTTACTCCAACATAATGTAACATAACATGAGATGTAGATTCTTCTATATCAAGGCATAAGTCACAATTATTTAGGATATGATATTAGGTTGTGCGCGCTCTCTAAAAAAAGATCCTATGGTTTTATTCGATAGGATTGGCTTTGCTTCTTTCTTTTTATGCAGTCCATGAATTAGACAGCTTCTTCTCCAGTAATCAAGCAAATTCTATGTTTACCACCGTGGCCTATAGGTGTCATATTTTACAACACCTAAAAGATAGGATATTTTTGATACAAGTAGGGCTGGCAAAATATTATCCGATCTATCAATCTGATCCATGTTTGACCCGCCATAAATAAGTTTGGATTTAGAATAAATGGGTTTGGATCATAAACAAATCGATCCATTTAATTTGTTTAATATTTGGATCGAATTTGAATTTTAGGTATCTGATCCGTTTAATCTGTTTAATATTCAGGTCGGATTGAGTCAGATAATCCATTCAACATGTTTAAAACATGCTTAATTATTTTCTGACCCATTTAACTCGATTTGTTTAATATGTTTAATCCATTTCAGATCTGTTTAACCTGTTTAAAACCTACTTAACTTATTTCTGACCCATTTAACTTAATCTATTTAACCCGTTTAACTCATTTAACCCTCTTAACCTAATTTGATATGTTTAATAAATGAGTTAAATGGATTGGATCGGATTATCTGTTTAATAAATGGGTTGGATTCAAATTTGAATTTTTGATCTATTTAATAAACAGATCGGACTTAAGTTGACTATTTTCTGATCTGATCCGCATTGATCTGATCCGTATATAATCCGATCCAATCTAATGAACACAGAATCAAGAGAGAATATTCACATATATATATATATATATATATATATATATATATATATATATATATATCCGTATTGATCTGATCCGTATATAATCCGATCCAATCTAATAGGCACCCCTAGGTACAAGGATTGAACACAGAATCAAGAGAAAATATTCACACACACACACACACACACACATATATATATATATATATATGCACGTACATACATATATCCATATACAAACATACATACATGAATATATATGCGTGTATGTATGTAAATGCATGGATGTTATTTTTTTGCATCCTTATCCACACCTCACGAGTAGCATCCTTATCCACATCTCACCCGATGGAGGATGGTAGTGAGAAGGCCTACGTGGTTAATAGCTGATCGATCCTGCGACCAATACGTCTTTTTCCCAGTTCCAATTGGAGACTGGCTTTGCACCCTGCATGCAAGTCCAAGTGGCTGGCTATATCATCTATGCCGGGTCAAATAAACAACAAAGAAATGTGTAGGTTTGGGGCTCTGCTCCAATTGGCATAGGAATATCCTACTTCGATAAATGCCATGGAAACAATCCGGTTAAAGGAAGCGCAATCCTCTATGGTGCATCGCATGGTGCAGTATCATATATACATCATTCATCATGCGATAGATACCCATATACAAATATGGGCCATGCGATGCATGCCGCATGCAGTCATCCATCATATGATGGATAGTGCAAATGATGCACTATGTTATATGGTGCACCACAGAGGATTTATGTATGGTTAGAATAGTGTAACAATTTTTCGATAGAGATGTAGAATCAGCATACATTACATTCCTATTTTTAGTCAAATCTGAGGTGAAATTTCTCGATCTAGTCACAGTCTCGTGATGCTTGTGATTCCATCATTGTATTTTAATTATTTATTTTATATTATAAATATTAGAAGAAATTAATAGATGATGTGATTTAATTCTTCTTTTTAAGGCATGCAGTTGAGATAACCATCACCATAGTTTTGAGTAGTGAATCTTTATCAAGTGGAGAGAACATGATTTGATGTTTCCAATTTAACTCAATCAAGATATGATGCACAATAAGTCTTGAACTTATCTCAGCTTAATTACGAGCTACACATGAGAACAAAAGACAGACACCAGTAAGGGCATATTTGGAAACTTGCAGCTAGATTCAGCAAAATCTACTCGAGATGGAGCTAAAGGAAGATAAAAAAGAGCAGAAGGGCTGGAGAGTAGAAATTATTAGATGAGGTGGACCAAATCAGTGGACCAGTCTAACAATCGGTTGCCATGATACCTTCTTTGTATTTAAACAATTGTAGGTCAAAATAGACATATGGATTCATCCTATTATCCACTGTACATGTACCTGGAAATTTGGTCTAGTCCACTTACCATCTAATATTTTCTCATATATATATATATATATATATATATCTATAATTGGACCATTAGAATCATTCAAAATTGGACCAACCCAGAGGAATAGGTCACATCGCGACATTGATGGGCTGTACTACACATTGTACATGCCGCATGCAGCAATCACATGCATGCATTCCAGCATGGCTACATGTAGATATTTTATCGAACTAAGATCACACTAAAAGCTTAATAATTTGCACTCCATTGATGGGCCCAAAATGTGGTCTTCAAACGTTACTTTCTTGAGCAACTGGCTCTCAAGGTCAACCCTAAACTTTTTGCCGGTGGATAATCAATTCTCAGGAGGGATGGCAAAATATGATCTAAGTTATCAATCTAATCCATGTACGATTCATTACAAACTGATATAGATTTAGACTAAATATATTTAGATCGTAAATAGATTAATTTATTTAATCTATTTATTATTTAGATCGGATTCACATTTCAAATGTCTAATCTGCTTAACCCATATGATTTTTGGACTGAATCAAAGTAGGAAGTATATCAGAGCCATTTAAATGGATTGAATAACGGGCGATTAAAACCCCTTATTCCTCCCACTCGACTTATGCCACGTGCTGCACCTTTTTCTCAATTCCTCCAGTCCTCTCCATCCCATACCCCACCATGGATCGTGGTTAGGGTTTTCTCTTTTCCTTCCTTTCCTTCTTCTTTGCGCCATTGCCGTTGCGAAGATAATGCCGAGGCCATAGAAATCAACCACAGAGGTAGGTGATAGAGATCGTCTGAGCCCCCACTGTCCGAAGGCAATGGAGATCATCCAAAACCCCACAATTCGAAGGTGAAGGAGGCGGTGGGACGTCGATCGGAAGTTCAGAGCCTATAGACTATGGAGGTTCAGAGTCCTCCCCTCTTCTCTTCCTGCCCTCAAGGCTCAAACTCCCCCACTCTCGACAGCTCGATCAAAAACGGAGCCAGAGGTGACTGAGAGCTCCCGATTGGACGAAGGGGATCGAGAGCTCTAGTCGGACGAAGCCAGAGGCAGCAAGAGCGCAGGTTGGCGAAGAAGCAGTCGAGAGCGCGATGAGAGTGGAGAGATAGGTTGGGTGGAGATGCGGCGAAGGCAAAGATCAGAAAGGTTTTTAATTTTTTTTTAAATTTTTTTTAAAAAAAAACAATCATAAACAAGTCGGGCACAATTTTTTTTTTTTAAACTGGGTTATAAACAGATCATAAACATATTGGCTTCAGATTCCGAGTTTTTTGACTTGATCAATATCTGATCCAATCCATTCATATCTGACTCGATCTGATTGCCATCGCTAGTTCTTAGTAGCTTGCATCATATCCTCAAAGGATGGAGACGTGGATCTGATGTGGCCTTATTTTGACTCTCCGATTTCTCCTCATGGCCATGGCTACGGGCAACGTTAGTCCTACTACCCAAATTTGATGAGAAGTGTGAATCTGTTACTCTTAGAGGGCAGGTAAGCTCAAACAACTTTTGTAAGTACAATAACCAAGTCAGTTGAGAAATATGATTGCCATGTGTAGGGGTGCAATTATAGGCGGCCCATCAGATATCCGACCTATTTAGACCTTGAAACAGATATAGGTTCTAGATAAAATATCTGAAATAGATTCAGATCATATGTAAGTAATGATATGCTCTGTTCTAAATCCAATTCGATATAACCTTAATGTAGATTCCTCTCTTTTTAAAATTAGAATTATTTTACAATACTTGCATGATAAATTTCTTACCCAACATGATCTACCCTGATTCGAGGCAAATACAGGATACATATAGATATAGAGTTTTGAACTACGACACGGGTATGGATATCTGCCTACTTAATCTACTGCCATCCCTAGCTGTGTGACACCCACTCAGATTTAGGTGAAACATTAATCATCGTGTCCTAAGTATCACGGTATATTGTCATGAGAAAAATAGTCATGAAACCAGATGGAAACATGGCTCATGGAGATATGATTAAATGAGAAAAAATAGGCCATAGATCGCTCGCACATGTATTGTCTACTCTCACGTGGGAAGTAATTCATGTGTGTCAACCAAAAACCCAAACAATGAGGGTAGCCAGGAGCAATTATAAGTGCGTGGTCATGCGAATGACATCACTGGGTTGCTTTGATTTAAAAACCATAAGAGGAAGAACTAAATTGGCATGTGGATGTAGACGAAGACCGTTTGCTTGTGGCATGAACCACGCCTTGCTGCTCCTGTCCAAGGCTGGTCTTAAACGAACGCGGACCGACACAGTTAGAGGGTTGATGGCTGCATATTTAATGGAGGCAAGAGCATCATCCCTCATACATTATTGTGGATCATTCATTAGTTTGGCCTTGGTTATTCCAGATTGCTTTTAAATTTTTTTGAGCAAAATAATGGTTTTTAGCCACCTCATACTTCATTGGTAAATAAAATGAGAGAATTGGTGTCGGTAGAAGTTTTACAAGATTAGGGGTGGCGATGAAGGAGTAATTAATGTTTAAAAATAAAAAATAATGTCCTCGTGGCCTATCATCCAACTAAATTAGATCTTTGTTATTGCTCGACTCAATTGTATCAAAATTGGTTTACAGGTTCTATATTTTATCAACTGACTTCAAGCTGTACTAATTTTCAAGTATCCCAAAAGATTAGGTTCAGCCGGTAGGCATGGGCGGCATCCTACCATCTTTTAGACTCGGGTTACATCTTTCGCGCAAAAAAAATGATTTATCTCCTTTTGGTTCGTGCAATGGTCGGTTCAAGATTTATGCAGCGGATAAATAAAATAGTTTGGAGTACTTTAAAATTCTTGTAGGGTGAGATCCAATAGCCGACATTGCAAAAAAAGATTAATCATTCTTTCATGCAAAAGAAACAACCACAACTCCATATTTCAAAACATCATCTCTCTAATTATAGTTCTAAACCAAAATCTAGCTTCAAAAGGAAACCATAAAGGCAATGTGCATTAGAATCAGTCATCACCTGCTAAAACTCCAAACTACGACATCATCATTGTTTAGTAGTAAAGTGAAAAAAATTAAAGTCCCAAGAGAAATAGCCAAATTAAATTCTAAAAATATCTCACCTGGTAAAACCGTTGAAGGACATGAGCCACAAGTTGTCCAAGTTCATGTACCTGTATTTGGCTGTTAGAGACTCAAGAAAGGGCACTTGGATTGGGATTTCGGAGTTCTCAAACTTGTGAGGGCTTGTCCTTTCACACAAGCAGAAGATAGGTCTTCAAGGGAAAGAACAGGACAGAGGATTTGTCTGGAGTGGCATGGCATGTTTCACGGGGGACAAATCATTGCCTATTATACAAGCAATCTGCTTCCCAATACCATTTACCTCTCTGATCACTGCATCAATCTCCTATAGCTTTTGGGGACACTGGTGCTGTGATCCGGGAAATAAGTTTTCCTCTGTCCCTGTCGTATATTGTCTAGATCATTGGGTCTAGATGAGATTTTTCACTTCCTCCGTGTGTTCTTCAACACGTGGAGAGCCCAACTGAGGGTCCATCCTTTTCATTGCATTGAAACTCTAGAATACACTTGCTAAATGATTGGCCTCATATAAATTTCATTTGATTTTTTACATCTTATTTGATTCACATGATTTGTATTTGATGTATTTAGAGGCTCATTTAGGATTGGTAATGCTGGGGTAGCTTCCCATCACTTAGCCGACTACCATACCTATTTGTCTCTGAACTGACTAAGAAAACTGTACCGACTAATCAACAATCAATCCGGCTTAGATATACAAAATTTCCCCTCAGTAGAGCAGACATCGGGCGCTATCGCTGACATACAGCCGACTGAAGGCTGCTCGTCCCTGGTCAGTACCATTCCAACTAATATGCCTCCCACGGCTGCTCGTCCTGTAACCGACCTAATGGTCGGTTGACAGCTGACTACGCCAAACAAAGATAAGGCCTTCGATAATTCTATCATGCCAACTCAGACAATATGGATCTCTACCAACTATGACCATCATACAACTCAGAGAAGCCACATCAAGATCATGTCACTCAGACACTATACCCTGACTGGCTAGTTGTGCGCCATGATGGGATACTACCATCTCATTAAATGCGCCCCAAGGATCATTTATTATGCCCCACGCCCTGTAGTGTTTGCCGTCATGTGTGCGCCGAATATAAGGCATGCTCGCTGCCGGTATTTAAAGTCTCCCATGTGGTATCGTGCAACACCATACGATAGAATATAATTGACCCGATCATCTATCCTCTCATCATTCATTTTGCACCCTTTATAAATAGAGGTAAGCGGAAACCCCTCCAGGTACGCAAAAATATACTATCTCATAACCCAGAGACTGTTACTCTCTCCTTTCAAGCCATTCACTGTCTTAAGCGTTCGTCGGAGCCATCTCCGATGGAACTTATTTTGCAGATCTTCCTTTCTTGACATCAAGCGGAGCCCAGTACCACGTCCCCTAAACTCAATCATCACCCTTTGTCTTGACCTTGACTGTGTATGCCTTCTCCAGTGACGATATTTCATCCATCCACAATCTCCCCGCCAATCAACAAGCGCAGCTCCTAGTCAGTTTCTGACCGACTACCGACTACCCACCGAAGCAAGGTCGCAACATTTTGATGCGTCAGGAAAGGGGACAACAAGAGATCGAGCAGAGAAAAATTTTCTCTCTCAAAGACCTCCATGGCCAAGACAAGGGCATAGAATGTCTCTGCTAGTTCAGTTCGACGCTCATTGCAGCGTGATGCACCTCTGACAACCCGAGCAGAGCCAAATGCTTCAGAATCACCGATGACGGCAGATCCTGCATTTGCTGTCCTCATACAGCAGGTAAAAAGTCTAACGGAGGCTGTTTAGGGTCTCCAACAACGACAACAACAACAGCTGGAAGAGGTCACAATGTGTGATGCACCTTTCAAGCACAGCCACCGAGCGTGATCTCTAACCCGCTCTTCTACACAGCACTCCTGTCGAGCAAGTTCTCTGCTTGTCCGATGACCACCACATTCGGAGTCTCGACGCGCTTCGCATGCTGACTCCAGTAATTGCCGATCCCCACGTTCCTCTTGATGAACTTTCTACAACGGGAAGAGGCCGCGATCCCCTTTGAGATCTTCTTCTTCTGGGAAAGGCTCTACTCCAGGCTACTCGTGGCACTTGGATATGTCGTAACAATGGCTGGATGAGTACGATCGAAAACTGAAGGAGATAGATCGCCGTCTGAAATGGCTCCAAACCAACCATCGTGACCCGATCAATGACTTCGACATCAGTACAAATCCTCCTTTCTCAAGTTGGATCCTCGACAAGCCAGTTCTTAGTCAGTTCAAAATATCGTAAATCGAGCCATATGATGGCTCCACAGATCCATTTGATTATCTTGAGAGCTATAAAGCCCTCATGCTTCTACAAAGAGTATCTGATGCCCTCCTCTGCATTGTTTTCTTGATTACGCTCCGAAAAACCATGCAAACATGGTATTCGGGGCTACAGTCGAAAAACATCAACTCTTTCGAACAGTTTGAATAGCTGTTCGTGGCACACTTCGACATAAATCGAAAAGTGTCCAGAACCATAGACAACATTTTTTCTGTCCGCCAGCAGGATGGAGAATCTTTGTGAGAGTTTATAGTACATTTCAACACCGCCACCCTGAAGGTCAAGGACCTCGATCAGGCGACAGCCATTGCGGTGATGAAGTGGGGACTCCAAAACTCTAAGTTCACCTACTCTCTGGATAAAATACTTCCTCGATCCTACACCGAACTCCTCGAGCATATACAATGTACATCCACAACGAGGAAGCCATAACTGACTGACACCAGATTGAAGAAAAGGGCCAGAAGAAGGCAAGGAAGGGAGGGGACTCAGGAGAGCCTAGTCGGATCTGTGTCGAGAATGAGGCTCGACCTCCCTGACTAAGCTAGAAGCCTAAAAATTTTGTGGGTAAGTATGACTCCTACACCTCTCTGACTGCTTCTCGCTCACAAATTTTGATGGAGATAGAGGGAGAAAGCTTTCTTTGTCGACCTCCGCCAATAAGGATGAAATCTCGTGATCGGAAGCACTACTGTCGCTTCCATCATGACCATGGATATGAGATAGAGGAGTGCCGCCAACTGAAGAACGAGATCGAGAACCTGATAAAGTCAGGATATCTGAGAAAGTATGCACATGAGCACCCTACACAACTATCTTTCGATCTATCTCGTCTGAAACCCGAAGAGCAGACTTGCATCCAACCAATGGCAGGCATGATCAATATGATTTCGGTAGGGCCGTGACTTCGAGGGGCAGATGACCGTGGAAGTGCTTCCAAGTGCTAGCACGCTGACAACGACATCATCTTTACTGAAGCAGATCTGCAAGGAGTCCAGACTCCTTACAATGATGTTGCAGTCGTATCAATGACAATTGTCAATTACGATGTAAAGAGATGCCTTGTTGATAATGGAAGTTTTGCTGATGTGATTTTTTATAATTGTTTCTCCCACATGCAACGATTTTTTGCTAAACTTCTCAGATCTGTTAATGTTCTCTAGTCGGATTTACAGATGACTCAATCAAGGTAGAGGGCGAGATCGAACTCTCCGTCACGGTCGGACAACCACCTCGGCAATCGATCGTTCACCTCAACTTTCTCATAGTCTGAGTCCCGTCCGCCTACAACATCATCTTGGGGCGGTCCGAATTGAATGCATTCCGAGTGGTCATCTCAACCTATCACTTGCTCGTATGTTTTTCGACAAGGAACGGACCTGGTGAAATGCGAGGAGACCAACAGTTGGCCCAACAATACTATTTAACCACGATCAGTGAAAAAAGACCAGCTGAAACTCTTCTCATCGACGATGAACTGGATCAAAGAGAAATTGAAAGCCGAGGAGAACCTGCAGAATAACTTATCTCAGTTCTCTTATTTGATAGAGACCTAGCTAAAACCATCCAAATCGGATCTTCGCTGAGCAAGCAACTACAAGAGGAGCTGATCAATTTTTTAAAAAGAAATGCTGACATCTTTGCCTGGTCTGCCTCCGATATACCGAGCATCCTTCCAAAAGTTATTGTCCACCGACTAAGCATGGATCCCAACCACAAGTCAGTGAGACAAAAGAAGAGAAGTTTTGCTCCAGAATGACAGAAAGCCATTAATGAAGAGATCGACAAGCTATTGGCAGCCGACTTCATCTGTGAGGCAACCTATCCGGATTGGCTCGCGAATGTAGTTATGGTCAAGAAGTAAATGGTAAATGGTATATCTGTATCGACTATACTGACTTGAACAAAGCTTGTCCCAAGGATAGCTTTTCTCTCCCTGAATAGATTAGCTAATTGATGTGACAGCCGGATATCAGCTACTCAACTTTATGGATGCCTTCTCTATCTTTAATCAGATCCGGATGACATCCGAGGATAAGAAGAAAATGACATTTATTATTGAAAAAGGTTTATACTGCTACAAAGTCATGCCCTTTGACCTCAAGAATACTGGAGCAACATATTAGAGACTCGTCAATAAAATCTTCAAAGATCAAATCGGCTGCAATATGGAGGTTTACATCGATGACATGCTCGTGAAAAATACTAAAACTGCCCTCCACATCACTGACCTGGTCGAGGCTTTCGACGACCTGAAGGAGCACCGGATGAAGCTTAACCCGATAAAGTGTGCCTTTGGCATCACGTTGAAAAAGTTTTTCAATTTTATGGGGATGAAAAGAGGCATTGAGGCCAATCCCAAAAAGATCAAGGTGGTTCTCGACATGAAATCTCCTAATTCTCGAAAGGATATTCGGAGATTGGTGGGGTGAATTACGTCCTCAAGTCGATTTATCTCCAAGTCTATGGAATGGTGCCTCCCTTTCTTTAAAACCCTCAGACAGATGAAAGACTTCACTTAGACGAAGGAGTGTCAAAAGTCATTCGATGAATTGAAGCAATACCTCAGCTCTCCTCCACTTTTGACGAAGCCCAGCATCGGTGATGAATTACTCATGTATGTGGCAACCACTTCTGAAGCCATCAGCTCGGTGCTGGTCCAAGAAGAAGACAGAGTATAAAGGCCCGTCTACTATATAAGTCGGATGCTGCGGGATGCCGAAATAAGATAATCTAGAATTGAGAAGGTTATCTTTGCAATCGTGACTACTATTCGGTGGTTATGGTTGATGCGTGTCGTAGCACACCAAAATTAATCTTACTCACTACTATGTAGATAGGGTGAGTCGGAATCATATCCGCAGGGATCTTAGTTGATTGTTTTAAAAATATATAAAAAAAAATTATAAAAAAAATTAAGAAAGAAAAGAAGCATAAAAAATAAAATTCTTTTTTATTAATCTAATAAAGAAGCGTACATAAAGAAAAGAAATAAAATTACGATACAAGACAACTAAACCAAGTTGATCTTCTTACTGCGTCCGATGGTGGATGTATCTCTTTGAATCCTTTGTCTTCATCCGTGCAGACAGTGACAGGATGGCTAGAAGGCTTGGTACAGGAACTCCAAGGAAGAAAGGTTGATGGAAGTGGATATGTAACAGAGAAATGATAGCAGCACTAGGATTAGAACCTCTTCTAGATTTAATGGGATGTGGAAAAGGGATCTATGGAGAAATATGTTGTGCTAGGGTTAGTACCTCCCCTAGACTTATGAAGAAGAGGAAGAGGGAGAGAGAAAGAGAAAAGCTTGAAGAGAACTTAGATGTTGGCTTGATTGAAAAAGAGAGAGGTCTTGGGGTTCTATTTATAGAGTGAGGAAGCAAGGGTTTCATGAAAAAAGAGATCGGAGTGTGAATAAGGACCCTTGGATCTTCATATTGATTCTCCTCCATTGATCAATAAGTCGTATTCACACTTAGTTCCATTTATCTTTTAATCTGGGTCTTTGATTGGAGAGGTTGCTTCTTGACCCTTGATCTTTAAGTTGCGTTCATATTGAAATAAGAGCTGATTGCTTGGTTCACTCAAATCTGAAGCAATTTGAGTCCAAATTGAATCGTATGAACCCAAACTCTCAATTACTTGCAAAATAGACTAGATAGCATTAAATTTTTAATAAAATAATATTAATGATTACAATATTTAGTGCCTCTAGCATCCTAAATTAAGTATTCATCACATCTCTCAATTTGAACTTTATTCGTCCTCGAGTAAAATAGATATATTAGCATTGTACACCAAATTATCCTTGAATTGAAAGTCATCCTAGATATTCCTAACTATAGTTGATATCCGGCTAGATCATTAAAGAGGTACTTCATTGGATTATCTATTCGACCCAATTAATGGTTGAGTATTAGTCATAAAATTTTTAGAGATCTTCTTTCACCGACTTCCCACTCTACTCTTTAAGTCCTCAAACTTGATGTGAGCATGGTTTATTATCTTCTTATAATTTAGTCCCCTTATTCTTTTTTTTTTAAAATATTTACATGTATAGTCAGTGTAATGTCCTAACCCCTTAACCTTTCTAATTGACTCTTATAGTGAGCTTTAGGCCAATGACTCCCAAACCAGTTGGCTTTAGGACATTAGGTGTAAGGCATCCCTCAGGCTTACTAACTTAAGTCAAAAAGGCTACGAGTTAAAACTGACTATACAAAAGGTTTCTTCATATTCTCACCTTTTGACGTGAACAGCAATGCTTACTTAGGCGAAGGGGCCTGGTTACTTAGTGAGAAATGTTAATTTTTTTTTTATTTTATCTCTTTTTTTATTTTTTTTATTTTTTTAAATAATATTTTTTTTTGCATATCTTGACTTTTCCACCCATACCCCATAAAGCAGATTCTTCATTGAGATGGTGAGAAAAGGGTTCTAGAATCACTTCAAAATTTAGTCTGGTCTAAATTCTTCCATTAATTAGATGTCCTTAATAATTTTTTTCTCGATATCTCTAAAATTATCTAGACCGTTAATCATTTATTGATTAGAGTGCCTAGTTAACTTCAAATTGAGATAAAATTTAGATGTACAAAACTAATTTTTTCTGACCATACTCGAAGACTTAATTAGTTATTCTCCCTCCCAACTTAATTTTCATTGTCCCCAATAGAAGAAGAGAATCATAACAAAGCAAAAATAAAGTGTAACAAAGAAGGACACCACCTGAGTTCGATGTGTGTAATGTTGATTAAGATGTCATTCATTGCTGGGCTAGTGTGTTCTTGACTCCATTGATCATGGTGCTCTCCCCAACTTGGCTAATTATCCTTTTCAAAAAATTTTATAAAATAAAAAGAAACTGGATAGCTGTAAAATAAAATATTGGGTTGCCTTCCAACAAGCACTAAGTTTAAGGTCTTTAGTCAGACCAAGCCAAAGTTCTATTATAAACTGGATCCTGTAATTCAATAGAGTCAACTTGCTCGCCATCTCTAATTTCATCCACATAATGTTTCAATCGTTGGTCATTTACTTTGAAGGTGTTTTCCTATTTAGGATCTTTGATTTTAATTGCTCCATGAGGGAACATCTGAGTTACGATATATGGTCCATCCCAACATGAATGGAGTTTTCTAGGAAATAGTCGCAACCTCGAATTATAAAGCCACACCTTTTGATGAGGTTCGAATATTTTTTGTGAAATGTATTTATCATGATAAGCCTTAGTTCGAGCTTTATAAATTCGTGAACTCTCATATGCTTCATTGCATAGCTCTTCTAATTCATTCAATTGTAGTCTCCTATTACTATTCATATTTTTTATATCAAAATTAAATTACTTTATGGCCCAAAATGCACGATATTCTAGCTCTACCGATAGATGACAGGCTTTTCCAAAAATAAGTCGGTAAGGAGATATTCCTATCGGGGTCCTGTATGCAGTACGGTAGGTCCATAATGCATCGTCTAATCATCCAGATCAATCTTTTCGATCAGACCTAACCGTCTTCTCAAGAATTCGTTTGATCTCTCTGTTGGAGACTTCCACTTGGCCACTAGTTTGAGGGTGATATGGTATGGCAACTTTGTGAGTGATTCCATATTTCTTCATTAAACTTTTAAAGTGACTATTCGTGAAGTATGTACCTCCATCACTAATAATAGCTCTTGGGCAATCAAATCGACTGAAGATATTCTGTTGGATGAATTTGATTATCACCTTGTGATCATTCGTTCTAGTTGCCATAGCCTCAACCCATTTAGATACGTAATCTACCGCAACCAAAATATATTCATATCCATAGGATGGAGGAAAGGGGCCCATAAAATTGATTCTCCAAATATCAAAAACTTTCACGGCTAAAATGGGAGATAGGGGCATTATATTTTTTCTAGAAATATTTTTCGTTTGGTGACAGTGCAAGTACTCAAAGCAAAATTTATATGCATCTTTAAATAATGTCAGCCAGTAAAACTCACTTTGTAACACTTTTGTGGTCGTTTTCTTCCCACTGAAATGGATCCCGCATGCATGAGAGTGACAAAAGGTAAGTATACTTTGATACTCACCCTCAGGGACACAGCGTCGAATCACTTGGTCAGGGCAATGTTTGAACAATTTGGATTCCTCCCAATAATAATGTTTGACCTGTGAGAAGAATCGATCCTTCTCTTGTTTTGTCCAATGGAGAGGAACTTGCCCTGTTGCCAAGTAGTTAATGATGTGGGCAAACCATGGATTTGGTCAGAGAATGTTGCAAAAAGTTGTTTGTCAGAAAATTTTTTCTTGACTTCATCTATACCCATCGTATGATCAACTAAGATTCTAGAAATGTGATCAGCGATCACATTTTTAGAACCCTTCTTGTCTCAGATTTCTAGATCAAATTCTTGAAGCAGAAGGATCCATCTGATCAATCATGGTTTAGTATCTTTCTTTGAGAGCAGATGTTTCAAAACCGCGTGATCAGAATACACTAGAATCTTAGATCCTAACAGATATGAACAAAATTTATCAAGGGCAAATACCACCGCTAGTAGCTCTTTTTCTGTCGTAGTGTAGTTCAATTAAGCATCGGATAGAGTTTTGCTAGCATAATAGATCACATGTGGCTTCTTATTGATTCTTTGACCTAAGATGGCCCCTATTGCAAAATCGAAAGCATCACACACGATTTCAAATGGGAAGGACCAATCAGGAGGTTTTATTATGGGTACTGTTGTCAGGGCTGTTCGTAACGTGTAGAAGGCTTGTAGACATTCTTCATTAAAGACAAATGGTGTATCCTTGGCCAGCAGATTGCACAAGGATCTCGATATTTTGTTAAAATTTTTAATGAAGCATTTGTAAAATCCAGCGTGATCTAAAAAAGATCGTATTTATCGAACCGAAGTGGGGAGTGGTAGTTTTGAGATGACCTCAATTTTTGCTTTATCTACCTCAATCCTCCTTTCGAAAATAATATGTTCCAATATGATTCTTTTCCGAACCATGAAATGGCTCTTTTTCCAACTTAAAATCAAATTTATCTCCGTACAGCGCTTAAGGATTTTGGAGAGGTTATGAAGACAATCCTCAAAAGTGATTTCAAATACGAAAAAATCATCTATAAATACTTCAAGATATTTATCCACCATATCTGAAAAAATGATCAAAATGCACCGTTGAAATATAGCGGATGCATTGCAGAGTCTGAACGGCATACGTCGAAAAGCAAAAGTGCCATAGGGGCAAGTGAAGGTTGTCTTCTCTTGGTCATCCGAAAATATAGGTATCTGATTGTACCTCAAATAACCATCTAGGAAATAAAAAAAATATTGACCTGCTAGCCGTTCTAGGATTTGATCGATGAAGGGTAATGAAAAATGATCCTTTCTAGTAACGACATTGAGTTTCTTATAGTCAATGCACACTCGCCAATCAAATGGTGTGCTAGTGGGAAGCAATTCACCTTCTTCATTTTTCACCATA